>NC_137658.1:11433742-11668742 GCF_963422515.1 Blennius ocellaris | reverse complement strand
CAGACTGCCCGTTTCCAAGTGCACGTCTGATCACGAATGCACTTGAAACGACCTTTCATATCCACAAAGAGAACGTCTAGAGAGCCCCACAGTCCTAATGACTTTTGTGCACGATTTACTTAATAAAGAGTATCAAATGGAAAAGCAAACTGATCAAAGTGTGCAGAAGCCATAATCAATACTGGCTTCACCTTCATGCAGCCTACTGCAGCCGAAGGAATATCAGACACATGGCTGTTTGAGTTGAACTGGACTGACCCTGAACAGCAGAGGCAATATTCAGCTAACTCCATCTATGTTGAGTCCCAGCAGACTCAGGCAAACGTCAAACTAACTGGAAGGGTTTAAATTAATAACCGAGCCAGGTCTGAAGTGCAGACGTGTTTCAGTCAGACTGCTCAGTATTCACGGCTCCGGTGGGGAGAAACATGACATGTGGATAACTTGCTACAGCAGACCTGACCCCTGCCCTCGTCAGACAGGTCTGTTTATTGAAAGTGATTCTCTGCACCAAAGACAAAGAGCTGTTCTGACTGATTGTTCAGTTACAGTTAGCTCGACTTGCACCTCTAGGCACTGCAGAGATGCTTCAGACCCTTTCTACATGCAAATGAATCAGAACCCCCGGAAATCCACACTCACAAAGAGGACTACTTGGTTCAGAGACTGCTTCAAACATGGAGAGGGAATGAGATGTCAAATTTGTCCTTCCTCTCCTGGTTTCAATGTCTGATATCGATCCGTCCTCGAGTCTATCGGTTCTCATTACCTGTCCTCAGTAACTTATCTCAATTGTTATGGCTGTGACTGCCTCCTAAGCCTCTGCACACGCCGTGTCTTTCTCAGGTCGGAGAGAGGGGACGAGTCTTAATAAAGACATATCCCCCTACGAACAAATCAATACTGACAGTGTGTTTGCATAGATTAGGAGATTCTCCCACTCTATGATTTCTCATCAGACGCATGATGAGCAGAAGGGAGATTGGCATTTGAGCAGAGGCTTGTTGTATGGGCCAGACTGATTTGATTGTGTTTGCATTTCATCTGCCAGCATTGATGGAAATGATTTTGGTCCGCGCTTCACATTGTCACCCCAGCAAGCAAACCCTCTCAGGTGGAAAATACATGCATTTCACATTCCTATTTCAATAAAGCTCAGCAATCGTCTTATAAAGAGGGGAGATTATATTTTATTTGTTGATTGAACCGGATGTTGACAACGCTCCTCACAATGAAAGCAGAATATCACGGAGAAAATGATCAAATGCTACACATTTGCCTCTTACTCTGTGAAAGACTTCACAGTAGAATCACACAATGATATTGAACTTATTTTCTTTTATTATATTTATTAACCATGTAGAATCCAACTGGGAAGGCAATCGTAACCCTGTCATGTCAACACCAGGTTTGTCAGCCACAGCGTCTGTCCTCTGTCTGTCCTTTTGAAGTTTAAATACCCTGTATGACGCAGTCACTAAATCTTTAAAAGCCATCTATCACGTTCTGAATAAGAACTAATAATGTGTTATTGCACCGCAGAGATAACCTGGGAGTCTGCAGCCGAGGGAGGATTCATTTGTATAAAATATGTATTTTCTGATCGACTAGATCCTGGATTGTAATGTGATGACATATTTAATTTCTGATCTAAGGGGGAGATAAGCTCGGCTTAGCCGGAACGATCTGTAACCTTTATTTTAATACCACAATGCTTATCCGCGGTATTATGGCGGCCAATCACCTCTCTCACACCAGCTTCCTCCCACTCTCTCCTCACCCCGTCCCCCCTGTATTGCACACTTTTTTCATCCCTCTTCCTCATCTCTGTATAGGTCACCAGCGTGGATGCAGAAAAATGTCTTTGCCTTTATACCCTCTCTTTTACACGAATGGCATTTATTTGAAAGCAGCAACAAGCCCACTGTCATTTTCCATTCATTCCGTTCCATTCAAAACTCAGGTTACTATAGTATTGGAGTCATCTTAATGGAGCAGAGGCCACATAACAGTGATTAAACATGATCTTTAACAGAATATAGGGGGGGGGGGGGGGGACTCTCCTGTAGTTTTAGCAAAACCTGATACGTCTCGGAGGCTGGACTTAATGAACAGAAGGAAATAAGAGAATCAGGGGGGAGAGGACAATGCTGCCCTAAATGAACCAAATGGCCTTGTACCACCTGCTAAGCATCGATCAGTAGCCAAAGGGACTAATTGATAATGCATTATTAGCTGCTTCCCCATAATGGGACTTGTATTTCATCCTGTCCTTGATTGCAGGACGTAGAGGCAAGGATTTGGCAATGAAGCGCCGGAAAACAGATGGCAAGGTGAATTGTTCCCGTGACACATCTGCCAGCGTGCGCTATTAGACTTTACCGGCAGGTCAGCCTGGTGCCTGCGTCCGTTTTCTGTCTGTGTGCGGAGAAGCAGACCTTTCTCAATGCAAAGCAACACACCGTGGAGTGAGGAGGGAGTCAAAGTGGATTTAATTGACGCGTGTGTTTGTCTGGCCTCGAGACAACTGCCTGTGTGTTTTGGAGCGTTGGGAGTAAAGTGAGGCAAGCAGAATTAAAAACCAACCAGCTGTGCTGATTGATCTCACCAATAGACTCATACAAGAGCCACACTTCTCTGTGTCTCCAACTTTGTGTGTAACACGTGTTTTTATTTGGAAATCTGGAGTACGTCGGGTCTGGTCCTTTGAAGTTGGTCTTGACATGCAGGAAGAATGAATTTCAAAATTAACTGCAATTAGTGGAACAAAAGTTTGGGGGAAAAAAGATAATTACCATTTGTCAAACAACAACGCTGCCGTTCCAATCTCCCACACGCTTCGGCTTTGTCCTCCCACCAAAACATATCCCACGTCAGCTCTGCGCTTTGCTTTTTCTCAAGTAATTTCTCATTTGTCAGTCACACAAAAGCTCTGCTCTTGCTGGAAGTTGGAATGCATTCAGCCGTCCTTGCGGTCTTTTCTTTCACAATAGTTAGAGTTATTTACTGACTGTGTCTGGAAAACACCGACATGTCATCAATACATCCTTCCAGCCTGCGTTTGTTCCTCATGTATGTGGACTACATCCAGTGTCAAGGGCGTGAGTTCCTCAGTTTTAAATGGTGCCACACGACTGCACTTTATTTCAGTCTTGCAGGAGGCATGATATGTCTGTAAATGCTCAAATGAGATGGATCAAAAGCCTTAGTTCCAAAGGCACACAGTAACGTTGTGCAAAGCAGCTCAGTTCTCAGCTGCATGGGAATATTGGCTCTGATCCGCCTAACTGCAGCTCTGAGCCTTCAGTGCCCTAACCAAGACATCTGAATAAAATGTGCTCTGTATGCTGCTGCACATGCATTACCCATGCATTACCCAGACCACTTGTACTTTTCTTTTGCTGAGCAAATAGGGGCCAAAGTTGCAAATGTGCTTGGATTTCACAATATACCTCAAAATTTGCCATTTCAATGGCTGTGAGGATGCAGAATGGAACCAGTCAACTTCTTCCCAGACTTCCTATTTGGACTATCATCAATGAACTTTGATGTCCCCCAACCCCCCCCACCCCATTCAATTTTTTTTTAACTGTAATGTAATTTTATCTTTCAACTTACCTCGACTTCCCCTGGAAATGAAAGAGGAGAGTGGTATACTGACAGAGGGAGACAGAGTGGGAGTTTGTGGTGTCACTCAGCACCTGCTCCGCTCAAATTCGTTTAAAAATAGTGGAGCTGGAAGGTGTAGTGAGGGAGCTGACAGCTAAATAGTCCTTGGAGATTTTTGATAGGCAGAGCAACTCGGTGGCTGACAGTTAATGCTTTTGTGTGTTTGGCCCCAAGGAGACTCTCAGTATAGGTATTTTACACAGCCCTCAAACAAACATCAGCTCACTGTTCTCTTCCTTTTTGAACCAAAAGCTGCAGGGTGTCCTGGGTATGGGATAGTGGTGCTGCGGTGAAGGAAGAAGAATAGCTTCAATCTCTTCGTGAGGTGTGTGTAAAATATGAAAGGGAGAACAGAATATTTTTCGGTGTGTCACAAATAAGTGAATCACAGGGGGAGGTGCTGCATTTATAACCAAAGGCATCTAAACATCTACAGTATATATGCTGCTTGCAGGATTTATTCACCCCAAAGTGTGGAGTATCCCTGCAGTGGATGGGAAGCGCGCTTCATAAGGAGGCGGTTGGACTTTGGGTCAGGTGGGTGACAGAGTGGAAAAACAAGCAGGGAAATGCATTCCCACCTCGTGTTTCAGGGAATAAAACCCCTAGTCGATCATCAGCAGTTTCCTGCCCGCATGTACCATATCTGGATTCAGCCTTGTGTGGTCGCCGTGTTTTGCCGCAAGCACAAAAGAAAAGGGCTGTGTGGAAAACACTCGTTTGAGGAAACCTTCTCATGTGGGCAGGTGTGCAGTGAGGCGTGCGCGCAACAACAGGAGCAGAAGTTGTGGTCCAAGAGCCATCAGGAAGCAATCTTGAGGATTTTATGTGATTCAAATGAATAATTCATCCCTGTTGTTATAGACAGGTTCTGTTTTCTTGTCTGTGTTTCAAGGGCAATGGTTCAGTTTTATAAGAATTAAGTCTATTCATATTTAACAATCAAATATGTAACTGAATGGAAGGCCAAGTTCAAAGTTTTTGGAGTGTTTTTTTTTAAGTCAGTGTTGAATTTCTCCCTTTTGTCTCATTTAAATGTATGATATTGTGAATTTTGAATGGATTCATAGCCTGAGAATGTTTGACAAGTTATTCATTAATCACCTTGCCTTTTTTTTTTTTTATCCTTGCAACTCTTGGATATGCTTCATCTCTTTTCCATAATCACTTTAAAATCATATCCCTCATAACATTTGGTTTGCTCCAGCTCAGCAATTTTCTGCATCTCTGCTTCATGTGTGCATAATAAACACCATCACCCAACATCTGCTACTTCTGCTATCAAAATGAGCTCAGGGGTCCACTCGGTACTTCCACTCAATTCTCTCAATTTTCAGCATCAGGTTATTTATAAAGTCCACAATTCTCTGTCTTGCATCCACTCCATTAATAATTAAAGCAGTCACATTTGAACAAAGAAATGAATATTTAAAGACTCAATCCGTGCGTGGTCTACAGCACTTCAGCCTCCCATGCATCACATTATACTGGATTCTGGACTAAACAACATGGAGGGAGATCCTTGTCGGCTCGGTGTCATGAGATCACCCAGGTAGTACAGGGATTTACACTGATTACACAGTCAAACTGGACATTTTCCATATATTGTTTTCCTCTCAGATGTAGATAAACATCTACATGCTCCTGGATATTTTGTTGTTTAGACAAGGTTTCGTTTGTTCTCTCTTCCTTTGAGTCGGATTCAAGGGTAAAACTGATTATTTAAATACAATTGAAGCTGTGTTTTGAACAACCCCCCAAAAAAAATAAAAATAAACATGAAATACTGTTTTGCATTGTGTCACTCCTGAGTACATCATCAGTTCAGCTACTGTTGCTCTTATTTCAGTCTACAAGAAGAGTAAGACTTGAGGGTAATACTTTGTCTCATACATCTTCGGGGAAGATTGATTCTGAAGGACACGACACTTCTGTATCTGCATCACTGCATAACCCACCAGACATTTCTCCTGATACCCATAATATCTCTTTTCATGCCATATCCAATACCATATTACAAACTGACAATAGATCGGGGTATTTTCTAGCAGCTTGCGATGAGATTTTAGATTGCAATCACATGAATGATCCTCCTGTGTGAGAGAACCCACAGTGGCCACAAAAGGCCAAACAGACCGTCTCTGAAACCTATCTTTGATACGTCCTCTCAGTATAAACATGCGCTGGAGATGAAGACGTGCTCTGTAGGTGCTCGTCTCTCTGCAACTGTTTGAAGAACAAGGCCTGTTCATTTGTTTATATTGTAAAGACTGAAGACCGGTGAAAACAGTTCCTGAGCCCTGACTTGATCATTAGGATTTTATAAAACTTCACAGAATGTCGGACAGACCTGACAAAATTATGGGAGCAAAGAAGTAAACCAAATGTACTCTGCATCAAGCCTGCAACTTTCACATATTTGTTTCATATCATGTCCGGCTTTATTTTAAGTTGTTTTACACATCTTCCATTGGTTCTCTAGTTCTCCCATCAGTCCCCTCTTCAACTTTCAGCTCACGAATGCTAAGAGAATATTTTGTATTTTGTTTGTTAAAATGCGTTAGTGTTGGAATCCCAGATTCACGCTAGATCTTATATAATGTTATAATTGAAAGCAGAACGGTAGACTGTGCTTCATTTTATATTTATCTCACTCCAATTTCCCGTTGCTGAGTTTTCTCTTTCAGACGTATTTCCAGTTAAAACAGCAGGATTCGGTCGGGTCTGAACTAATTTCTTTCAGCCTTTTACCTTCAGAGATCCAAATTACCTTGAATAAAGGTGACTAACCCCTTCTTCAAGGTCTGATTTGTGCAACCATTATAGTGAAGCCAAACGCTGGTGGACAGCCCCCTCTCTCACAAACATATAAAAGCTTTCAAGAGCTTTGGAAACCGTTGCTCTGAACTGTGGTCCACCTTGTAAGTGCATTCAGTAACAGCATCTTTACTTTTTCTGAGAACTGCAGCCGCCACTGCTGAAACTTGTTTTTGGTCACTTTTGCACAACCGTAAAAGCTGCAACAGCCATGTTTTAAATATTCATGTGAACACAACAGTATGGTTAACAACACTGCAGTTGTCTGCATTATGATCAATATCCATCACTGTTACACAAATTAAGAACCATTAAAATTATGTAAATGATATTTCAGTCTCCCCAATTGGGACAAACACTCTGCATTTATGGTTGGAGAAGAAAGAGGAAATTATTTTGTCTATTACCATATTGCATAAATATATTGGGTTTGTATCTCAGACCTCCAAATAATAAATAAATACAGAGTCAATAGCCGAAGTACACAGTATATATTGTATTAATACTCATGTATTGATCCATCTTCTGTACCTCTTTGTCTAACTTAGAGTTGTGGGGCGCTGGAGTCTGTTGCATCGGTCACTGGGTGAAGGCAGGTACACCCTCACACACACTCACTTTCTCTGCTGCAGGCAAATTACTGTCAGCAATGAACTGAAATACTGTAGCATGTTTTTGGATTGTGTGAAGAATACCTGGAGAAGGTACACAGGGAAACGTTGCAAACTGAAAGGTCTGCAGGTCCACTCCACCAGTATTGTTTAATAATATGCCAGTTTTTTTGCTGAAAAATGATGCTGAGATTTGAGCCTTCGGAATGTCTTGGACTTGTTTGGAAAGTGGGAAGTGAATGATAATTTGTCTGCAATTCTCACAAAATGTAATCTCACGCATCTTAACAAATGTATATTCTGTGGAAGTTACCGTGTACTTCAATCACCATTACCACAATTAGTTATTATTACAAATACGAAGAATGTTTGAGTTTGGTTTGGAAGGCTTTTGTACTTCAGCATTCCCCGAGGCTGTTTACTGAACACTGTTTGTTGTTGTCCTCAATATTTACATTCGCCTACACACCACCATTGGATTACCAAAAACCTCTCCCTCCCAATTCAGACAACACTGCCGGCCAAAAGCCCATGAGGGGCCAAACCATCATCATGAGGAGGGAGGGGAAAACCGTAATGCAATTTGTATGGCACAGAGCACTCGGCAGCCAGATGGGAACCAGCCTGGCTTACCTGAAGCAGCTTTCCTTATTTACTTCAGCGCCCAAGGCCATGTCAGACAAGGGGGAGAGAAGCATGTTAGCCCGAGCAAATTATCACGGCTTTCATGTGGGTAACGTTCTATCAGATCTTCCCACTCTGCAAAATGTAATGGAAGCAGAAGCAAAGCGCTCGAGGCCTTCACCTCTGACGTGTTCTCATTCGCGGTAGGACAAGGTGCATGTGCGAGATAAAGGAGCGGGTCCCAGTCACTCCCAGCCCCAAGACTGTGGCATCTAGAACATTCTGCTCTTGCCAATCATCGAGGTCAGGATATTGGATGGAGAGTAATTACAACGAGGGCACTTTGGTAAGGGCACTGTGGTAAATCACAGCACTGCCTCTGTGTGCGCGCACTATTAAGAAAAGGTTAGGCAAACTAATTATGAAGGGACAGTGTAAATAGAAAAATCCATTGCTTTGAATTAATGTTTACTTGATGTAATCAGCTGTGACTTCTCTGTGGCTTTCAGGCCATTGGATTTAAATTTAGAATATAAATAAACCCTAATTTACGTGTCTGACATGTGTTGTCGTCACATGTTCGTTGACATGGAAAAGCTATTCTGAAGTTCTGAAAATCAATTCATTAACACGTTCCAAACCTGTGAACACCTGTGCACTTAAACACAGTCTGAGCGTCACTTCTCCTGCGCCGTAGCCTGTATTGTTACCGACAAAGATGGGAATGAAATTATTTGTACTGGAGAGCAGACTCTCCTGGAGTGAAGCAAATGCTTAAATTATTATTATTATTGTGGATAGTAGAGCAGATAATCAGTTGTTTTGGTCTTGGCCAAAGCCGATTTATATTTCTGCTACTTAAATCAAGCGTGCAGCGGTCTCACTCCAGATGGTTAGCAGCAGGAGAAATAACTCAATCTCCCGTTCCTTCGATAACTTATGTCACGTAATCATGTGTTTTCTTATTCATCTACTTATTAAAGTTTGGAACCTTCACAAAACTCTTGAAACTCTCGTATATCAAAGAAAATATTTCCTTTGAAATTCAAAAATACCTTGTGATTATTACTCATTATTACCCATTTTGTCTTGCAAATATAAATTATTGAAACTTCTTCTGGCTAACCTTCGGCTGCATTTGATATTCTCTTATTAGATATGAGGTAAAATGTTTATATCTGTATGATATTTCATGCATTTCTTATAGATGTTTTTGAAGGATGTTTTCAAAGGATTGAGAAATACAGATTATCAAAGACATGCTAGGGACAGATTTAAATTGAATCTGCTGTAATATTCTTTCTCGTCCTTTAATGTACATTTTCTAACTTTAGAAACAACCTGTTTAGAGCAATAACATGTAAAACATAATATTTTAGACAATACTAATATGGGATACATCAATATCGCTACATATGAGAGCTTTCCAATGCGGAGAAATGAAATGATGGCATATTAATGCAAGTATAATTCTGTAATGTTTTATTTACATTAGATGTTTGTTTCATTTCATGTTTTTTTCAGTGCAATTCAATATTAATTTTTTCACATTGCATTCCAAACACAGTATGATTGTTGTCACGGGATGCAGTCACAAATATAATGAGGGGGTGGGGGGGAATGCAGAGGTGTTTTAGTTATTCGAGAAGTTGTTGTTTTTGATCATATTAGTTTTCATTGATTTTTGTACTTCTGTGCTGATGCATTTTGGCCTCTTGCCAGACACTATGACATTATGTTGAATTAATGAAGTGACATGACGTGCCAACAAGATTCTTTTTATTTATTTTTAAAATTAATATTTAAAAGAACAAAACAAAATGTATTGCTCATCTTCCACCACTCCCTTATATTTTGCTTCGCCTTTGGTGTGTGACCTTCCTGTCTGGCTTGATCGCATCTGAAATGTGTTCCTGTGCTTCCGCTGAAGAAGAGCCGTGTCTAAAATGGCTTTTGATCACTCAGATTGCTGCGGCAGCGTCTGGTTTAAATCTGAAGTTCACTGTGCATTTACTGCAACCTCTGGTGAGACTAAAATCTATCAGTTTGTCCCTTCAATTGCCAATATTCAACCGGTAAGGCAATCTGTGGCCAACTTTACTCCTCTTGCTGTTGTTCATTTTAAAAAACCTCCACACAACCACCATTGGTCTTCCTCCAGTGTTTGCCCAGTGATTCCCACGTATAATGACAGACGTATCGACACCCAGTACTCACTGTGAAGTTGTCTGAGAAATGTGGGTTCACTAAAAGGTTAATACTAAAGTTTGTGCATTATATTTGGATATTTTCAAACTTAAACTACTGTTAGCAGATACACTTTGGATTTCAGGGTTCCACTTTACCCGTTTCATACCTGAAATGTATTAGATCTCTGCATCTCTTCTGTTTATATATTTGTGGTTAAGGATAAAGAGGTCCAATGATGTGACCACAAGAAACTAATAACGCAGCTCTATTACGACAGACCTACTGTACCTGGTCAATTTAGTGCCTGTAAACATGCCACAGTGTTTTGGGCATTTCGAATAAACCAGCTAATCAATGGTTGTTTTTACTTTTTTTTTTAATTGGATGCTTGTGAATGAGCAAAGTGGCCAACAGTATGGAGCAACACACACCTGCAGGGCTCTGTTATTTGGCAGCACTGTTTTTTTGTTGTTGTTGTTTCGACTCCAGAGAAGCGGGAGTGTTGATTTGCAGTTTGGACTGGACTTGACAGGACAACTGCAGCCTGCAGTGACACTTCAGTGTGGTGGTTGCCATTGATGGGGGACTGTCTGTCACACTGTTTGGCTTCCTGAATCATTTTATTGTCCAAGACTTGTTTTCCCACCCAGCATACGTATTAGCATTCACATGCTATTAAGGACACTGAAATGCTGTGGCGAAGTTAGTAGTTTGACTGAATGCTTTTTAAAACTTCACAACTGAGCTGTGGCTGCTTTCCCGCTGTGCTTGCTTTACTCACTTCATCTTGATAGTGTGGCTTTCGAGCATTAGAAGCCGGTCACTGGAAAGTCTCAGGCC
This sequence comes from Blennius ocellaris, assembly GCF_963422515.1. NCBI lineage: Eukaryota > Metazoa > Chordata > Actinopteri > Blenniiformes > Blenniidae > Blennius > Blennius ocellaris. Next base: position 11,657,991 of record NC_137658.1, on the reverse strand, counting down.
TAATACACCCGTGGGTGCTCCCCATATCAGCGTGATGCAGAACAAAAACAATATATGTAAAAGAGGAGGGACTTAGATGTTTCCACTTCATTGACACTTTACCGCGTCTGAAACGAACTGCAACACTCTGGGTTTAGTGCCTGAGAGAAGTTTCACAGCTTTAGCCCCATAAGCTCACACCTGGTGCCACATATGCTGCTAATAATGATAATGATTATCAATTAAAGCAAATGATATCGGCCAGCCCATTTTAAACTGCAGGAAAAATAATCCCCGATTTTGTTTTCAATACAAGACAGTTTGGTTTGGCAATGTGCACACTGCAGATTGCGTTTTGTGATTTTATGCATGGAATATACTGAGATGAGAGATAAAATTCAGTAGAGCTGATTAGATATGTTTTTGGGTTGGTTTTTTTTTTTTTGGGGGGGGGGGTTAAACAAGTGCTGGGTGCTTTTGATGTGAATGGCAGCATTAAAACGTTGCCTGGGACCTGTCACTTAATAACAAAGGCGGAATTCAAAAACAGGCTTGTTGGCTCCTGACTTTCATTAGTGTTTCTTCTGTCCTGCGCCATTTACTCTTCCCACTCCAGCGTTACCGCTCCACCTGAGTCTCCTTGGAGTGGCATTGGACTGAACCTCGCCGGATTGATTGGAGCGCTACCTGCTCGCCTGTTTGTCAGCCATGAATAATCTGTAACGACATTCAGAGCATAAGCGGGGGCCTTGCAGCGTGCATTCATTGTGGAAAATGGACAGCTCAATCAAAAGAAGCTCTTGAAAAGCCGGTCATAACCAGCGGCAGAGCCTTGACCCAGAATACTGTCCCACTGACTCGTGTCACAACCCCACTAACATCCCTGAATGGAAGGTCCCGGTGCATTCCTCGTGAACTCAGCACATCTTTTTTGCCGCCACCCCCCCCCACACACACACACCTTTCTTCTGTTACCATCTCACTTGCTGTTTAATAGAGCCATGCTTCACTCAGAAGGCCACGTTATCCTTGTTAGGAGACAGACACTTACTGTGCCACCTGCCATTCTCGACTCTCCGTGTCAGTCAGCCCGAGCCACCCATCACAGCTCTGCTTTACATGGAAATAGACGTCTGAAGACTTGATGATGAAGCACTTCTGCCCTTGACTCTGACCTGGGGTTAAACTCTTCATGATTTGCAGATGGGAACATTGCATGGGCTTTGTTTGTAGGCAAAAATTTTACACCTCTTTGAAGCGAATGCCACTTTTATCATGGCAAATGTATACCGTATTTCCCAGACTATAAGCTGCTAATTTTTTTCACACGCTTTCATTCTTTTCTTTTTTCTTCTTTTTAAATTTGGTTGATGTGGCTTGTACTCAGGTGCGCTCAATCATCTGTAAATTACGGTAAATGCACAGTTCCATTATGAATGAAAATGAAAATGTGAAAAAAAAGAATGAATTTGGGGGGGGTACACTTTTGGGGGGGAAAATGCAGTTTTTAGTGGCTTTTTAATGATCTTGGTGTGACCAAAATTAATGTGTGTATGAGTGTGTGAGTTTGTTTTTTGCACTATTTAGCTCCCAGAACATGCAAAACTCTGTGATTTTTGTGCCTTTTTATGCTAAGGAATGCTAATACTGAATTGTTTTTACAACTGCGACAGTTTCGTCACCATTGGGTGGAACATCATTTTGGAGAAGAGATTTGGCCCGGCCTCGCGGTACTTTATACTTTGATACCTGGAGTTTAACAAACTTATGTTACAGGAAACAAAGTACCAATGTTATTGTATGCAAAGTGCCAGTTGATTTAAATAGATGCCTCGACTCTCGTAAAGAATTAAAATGATAAATTCTACTTTCTAATATGTTACCCTGAACAGAGTCGACCGGGTAAATTCTATCTTGTTCCCTGTGGGAAAAATTGAAAGTGTTACAACCAAGCTGAAACCATCCCTGTTTTTCCTACATCTGCTTTATGCCTGATTTTGTCAGGCTGTTGAGCTCTAAAGTAGTTTTTGACAACTCTGCTTCCTGTTTGGAATTTTTTGTTCGTGTGGCGGAGCTAAATTGGGCTGCGGAGGAGCGCATTGTTGGTTGCTTGAAAGGAAGCTTTGGACACTTGTGGTGTTGACGATGACACTGATGCCATCTGGTACAAAGAACCACAGGAGGAAATGAAACACTTAGAGTATGCTTTTGACCGGTTGCCAGGATGTGCAGACAGTGCATTCGCAAAAGTGTTCATCTGTGATGTCTCCTCTCAGCCATTGTGAACTGTCTCCCTTGAAATGGTGCGTTCCCCTGATGTAGAGCCACCCAACCCATAATCCCTCTATATCCACTGATGAATCCGAGCCGCGCACACACACAGTAGGGATGCTGCCTAATTGAATTTCCTTGGTCACAATGAACACACACTCAGGACCTGTAAGTTCCAGTCTTTGCCTTTGATAAGCAAATGACCCCTATGGAATTGAGGTCAGAGCCTGCGAAAACAAGAGTGAGGGAGAGAAAAATAAAGTCCTGCTTTCAGACAAGCCCAATATCGACTCGCTCGGGATTGAGTCCAATGATGTTTACCCCGTGTGTGTTGAGCCCCCGTTGGCTCAGGGGGGTGATTCATTCTACCCCCTCCTGCACGCACGCACACAAACACACATTGAGAAGAGGACGTCTGTACTCTTGTAGTGTGACCTCTTCCCTTTTGTGAAGTGTTGCTCGTCTTGCTTATTTGAATGAAGCGCATGTGTAAATAATCGTGTCTTCGCTTCAGATCAGAATAACACACAATACAGTAAATGTGAATGGCTCCTTTCTGCCTGTGTGTGCCTGCGTCAGTGGGTCTCGTAATAGCTTGTATTGTACCCGATTGCCTGAAGACTTTGCAACACACTCCATCATTCAATAGTATGGTCAGTTTATTCATGAACTCAGTCACTCTGCATCGTCTTTTATTCCCTCCCTTTGGTTTTTTTTGTTAACTCTCGGGAAAGTCTCGAAGCAAAACAGTGTGTGTTTCCGTTGGTGTCTCTGAGTCTGAGCCCACAGCTTGTACGATTTGACAAATGTCCTCTTTTTCAACAGAAGCTTTCTTTCTGACTTGCACACTGATTTATTTTTTTGATCGCCAGATGTGTCTTTCAGTAATCCATCTATCCATCCATCTTGTATATGCTTTATCCAACTTAGGATCACATGTTGCTGGTCTGGAGCCAGTCCCAACTGACTATGCAGACTGACCAGGTCAAGGAAAAGAGAGAGAGAGAGAGAGAGAGAGAGAGAGAGAGAGAGAGAGAGAGAGAGAGATACAAAATATAACGTAATAACGTACATATAATGTATACACATAAATAACAGTTTCCTTTGTTTTAGTGCGAGGAATAATGATTACATTATAAAAAAGCCCCCATTTAATTCAACATATTTTCACCACAACCAGAAGATTTTGAAAATAGCCAATTAAAAATAAATGGAATTCTCTTTTAAAAGACACCTTCAGGTGGAAAACAGTGAAATGTAAAAAAAAAAAAACATGTGCTTTGTTGTTGTATTCATAAATATGGAAAAGAAATGACATTTCATTTACAAAATGGAATAAATGTTTAAACGTTTTGGCTTTTTGGGCAAATCGGCACACACTTGTGAAATGTTCTCTCTTCCATGTTGTTTTTCTTAAAGCTAGTGTTGTAAAGGCTTACTGATTCCAAGTTTGCATGATTTCTGCAGCTTTCAGCATGAATGTGTGCACAAATTCACCCTCGGTTTGGTTTTCATGTTAATGCTACTTCACTCGTAAGAAAATTAAATGTCTAAATCATGCAGCGTGGCCTTATGGCTGGAAAAATGTTGTTTCCGTGCCTTGTGTATGTAAATATTAAAGGAACAACAATAATATATTTTGTAAAATATCAATTCAAAACAGTTATTATGATACTCTCAATCCACCTAATGTAATAACCAATTACAACCTGGAAATGTTTTCCCTTTGGAGCTGGATGTGAACTAAGCACAATCACTAGATGTCATCATTTTAAAACCCATGGATGTACGGGTGTTCACAGAAATGCATGCGGGAAAAGGTGAAATTGTGTTGTATGCAAGAAAATGTTGCCTTGGGTCTTCATGGGTTAATGAAACCATGAAACCTTGAAGACCAAAATGGCACGCCACACAACTGTGACAAATGAGTTTGCCCAGATGAACCTCTGTATTTATTAACCCTTTTCAACAATGTAATATGTATGTACAGTGTTATTAACAGCCAAAGGAGATGACTGTGCCGCTGTAATCACTGGTGCTGAGGTGCATGTTTGTTTCTGCTGCCTGCCAGCCCCTTGTATTAATTCCCGTGCAATGTTACAGAATGAAAATTTACTTACCAAAAATATGGTTAAGCACAGCAGAATAAGTTGCACCGTTGCACTCCAGTAAAAATAAACCCACCAGGGTTCCAGCTGTAAGCCCAGGATTCACACTGTGTCAATCACATAATCACCATTTAAATTTTGCACAGTAATTTCACTGAGGTTTGGGATATGAGCTCATTTATAAATGGGCTTCAGATCAAACTGAAGGCTGAGGGAATCGTGTCATGTTTTAATTATCATTTAACAGGAATCTTAAGTGCGCGTCAGTATATCTTGCAGGAAAGGAAATGTAAATTTCCTCTTACTCTTTTTAGTTCCTACCACCTTGCAGCTGAGCATACAATTATAAATCGATATTAATATAATTGAGTCATAAGTGTGTCAGAGCCCAATTCTCAGAAATGTACCTTTCCTCTGACTCTATATTAGAGTTCTTGTATTTCTCATGCATGAGGGCTGTTCATAAAGTTTTGTTTGTATCACAGCCATCCTAATGGAATTGACGATGGAAAACAACCGTAAATTACAGTCTGCCCAATCACTATTACTGGCTATAAAATTATAGTGGTATTTTGTACACAAAGTGATGAGATTATTTTGTCCTACTTATTAATTGGAGTGAAATTGGACAGAATGACTCACAGCAGTGTTACTGGAAGGTGTCAGACACAGAAAGCAGGTAATTATGGAGACAAGAAGAGATAAGGAAACAGAATGCAATTACCCTGGCAAGCAGAGCTTCAAATTGCTCTTCTTAGGATTTCTAACCTCAGGTTGCTATTGTTCATGCTTTGCATCTCCATACTGATCTTCCTTTCTTCCGCCCTCTAGCTCAAAGGGAAAGGAAAGGTTTGGATTAATCAAATGAATTCCTACTGTAAGTAGGGCCATACCAAGAGCCGAGCAGCACTTAATCGCATATTTCAGACATACGTATTCAAACACGTTTATCCAAACTATCTCATGCAAAGCCAACAACCGCACACTCGGCCTAAATCAGGGCCATCACATGCATTTTGTCGTACACGTCCAAGGCTATAAGGATTTCTCTGAACATCATTGAACTTTCAGGTTGCGGGGCTTGCTGCACATTGATTTTCCCTTTGCGTTGACGTTGCAACTGTGCCGCTGCTGCTGTCGTGTGTCCATATGTAATGTGCAATTCACAGAATTTATCGATATCTAACAAATAATTACAGGTACTCACATGAAGTGACGAAGAAAAGAAAAACTAAAAAAAAAAAAAATCTCTCAGCTGCCTTGTTGGATTTGATGTCAGTACTTTCTGTCAGTGTTTGTGCTAGCTTATGTTTTGTTAGTGTTTTTGTTAAGAGAAGTGGATCCCAAACCTTTCCCGGGAGGCTGTGGGGCCACGCTAATCTCTGATTTGCCAAAACATTCCACTGAAGCCAAACACAGCTGGACACATTCACACGTAATGGCAGTGGCCTTCACAATAAGCTGTGAGCATTTTTCCAGGTCTGCTGTGTGTGAGTAGGCAAAGCTAAACCATGGAAATGAGTGCTGTACTTGGATGGCATATGTGGAGCGTGTATATGAGTGCTGTTGCTGTCACTGGTGCTGCTTTTCTACCTCCTCCTCTTTAAGGGTGAAGCCAGATGCTGCCATGCAGCCGATTTGAAGAAAGAATGGAGTTCCTTCTGCTCCATTTGTTCATTCTCTGTAGTACCCATTTTGTTACTTCAGCCATTTGTTTTAGCTTTTAGGTGCCCTCCCAGCCTTATGCCAGACACACTCATACACTCACACAGCCAATAGAGGAGCTGGGCTTTATTAAGAGAAATAGATTTTCTGAATCAAGCCTTGTATTTGAAATTAATCACAATGGGACTGCTTTAGCAGAATAATTGAATCCATTATAAACAGCCTGTTTTCTACTTTTTTTTAAATTAGCTGTGAGTGAAGCACATATGAGAGTGTGCTGTGGAAATCGTGCACACAGCACACGGCTGTTGTTGATGCTCAGAGTGGCGCTCCGGGGCTTGATTCACTGCACATGTACGCACATTTATTGTGATCACATATAGCCAAAGCTGCCACATTCCGGCCCTAATACATGGGGGTCTGCCGGTGACCCTCAGCGCTGCTTATCACTGCGTGTCGCTGCCGGCGAATGGAACCACTCCACTCTACTCCCCGACAGCTCACATCACCACAGGGCCGGGCTGCGCTCACACAGGCCTTCACAAAGCCATGAGCAGTTTGCCTCAAATTGTTTACCCAAAAAGAATAAATAAAAAAATGGGGTGGGGGGGGGGGTTGGGGTACCTTTTTGGTTTGATGAATGCTGTGTATCAGAACAAGTGCTTTTTGTAATTGCTGTATAGGTTTGATGGCGTGATATATGCCACTTAGTCAAGCTTCAGTCTGGAGCTGGAAATGACAGATCAAGTGCGTGAGGGGAGTGTAAGAGTGTCACAAAGTGCTTTTATGTAAATGTTGTTGAAGAGTGGCTTTCCATTGAGATTTGACAACACTGCACTGTATGTGCTTCTCCTGTCATTCTCTATGATGCGTCCTCCGTGACTCTAAAACACTGTCTTTATACACATCTCTCCAAAAGACAACAAAGAGAAAAGATAAGACAGAGAGGGAGTCGGGAGCTCGAGGGGAAACGGGGCAACGGTTTCATGTGAGTAAAGACAAAGTGGGACACACAGTAGGGATCAAAGTTGCAGTTCAATATAGAAAAAAAATACCTCCGGATTACAAGTCCCAAATATAAGGTCAAAGGAAAATGAAATGAAAGTCTGCTTTTCAAATATAAAAAAAGGCAAGAATCTGACAACAGTATATTGTTTGGGCAGTTAAGCAGAGCGAATCTCATCCCAATTTTTAGTTTGTGTAGACACTGCTTGTCTTTACTTTCTCCTGAAAAGCAATAAAGCTATTTTTGCCATGCACTATTGCAGCATCACTTATATCAGCCACGGTGGAGAAAACACTCCATAGATTGTGAGCCCTTACACCCACCCTCCTGGATTTAATAATGGGAGGAGCAGGCTATAGCGAGTATTTTTGTTTGTGCCGTGTTTGTTTAGTGCTTCCTTGTTCCTTCCCAACTGTTGCCGTTTTAACACCCTCCAAATTACACCAAGGATAGCTGTGAGGCTCTCTTCTCATTTTCCTCAGTTAACAAGCACTCTGTTTATATATGATTATGGCTCTCTGCTTGTTTATTCTGCCTGGCTCTTTTTTTTTTTTTTTACAATTACTTTGCCAGTTGAGTTCAAGGTACAAAATACACTGAAGGTTTCAGTTCAGCTCATTTGTTTTCTTTTCCGTTGAGGCGATATTTATCGGTGTTTAACTCTTTCCTGCAGTCGAGCATGTTGGGGGGGAGGGGGTGGTGGGGGGGGTGGCTCGGCTCTCGTCTCTGGTGTTCACCATGCTTCTCCTATGTTTGCTTCACAGCGCTGCCAGTCATGCAGGTGACGATTGACATCACCAGACAGCAGGTGGAGAAGATCTTCGGTCTCGACGAGTACTGGTGTCAGTGTGTCGCCTGGAGCACGACGGGCACCCAGAAGAGCCAAAAAGCATACATCAGGATCGCTTGTGAGTGCGCTTCAAAATGTTCATTGTGTCATTACAAAGGCTGCGCACAAATTACGTGTCAGATGTGATGAAAGGATATTAGCAAGGTTGTTTTTATTTTTTCTCTTTTGGTGGCTGAGGAGGGACCAAGTTTCATTTAGCAATTAGCCTCGAGACGACTGTGATCTGTTGCTCCACCGTGTGTTTCTGTAATTATAATTTAGTGAAATCATCTGCCTGTGATTCTTATAAGAAGGAAATCCCCCAACCCCGCCAGGGAGCACGAGAGAGTAATGCGTCTGCTTGAAGGCTGTCTAAAAAAAATGGGGGGGGAAAAAGTGGAACACTAAATTTGAGTATTCATGAGCATATTTTTCACCAGATACAGTATATCAGCAATGATCCCTATGAAAGTAACAGGAATAAAAACAGATTTGAAATTTATTGCTGTGCTGCAATCATAAATCTGTCTGGGGAACACAGACACTTCCCTCGCTGCAGCCTCAAAAGCTTTATTAGAAGAAGCCATTTTACGTTTGAGTATTTTAAAAGATTCTGCCTATTAATTCGCACATAAATATGTATTATTCGAGACGGAGTCGAGTGCGGCACCGTTTCCAAACCACCAGGCGTTTTGAAAACACACACTCATTATCCATCTTTGTTTGAGAGCTCACAAAGTCAGATAGATGTAAGATAAGGACACAGATGTGCCTGAATAACAATGCGATACCCACGCGTTCCCGATATTTACGTGCACGCCAATATACACTCGCATCCATTTGAACCTTCCAAGACTGTTATATCTCAAGTCTCCTCCAGTCCCATTGTATCGACTCTAATTAAATTGAATGTCGTGAAAGTCTCTCTGCTCGCCTTAACGTTTTTCTGGGTATGATTGGTCAAGACAGGCACAACATCTGTTTAAAGGAATTCACCGGCGGCTCGCAGCCGCACACTCGGCCCCTCGCAACACAATAACACATCACTTTGCTCTGAGTCGAAACCCGGGGTGAACACGTCAAATTTACGTCAACCCGCCAGCCATCAGCGGGCTGTCTCCCTCATCTGATACAAATAGACCTGCATTTATTTTCGCTGCAAGAAGTGAGCTTTGCCGGTTTCACCTGTGCAGTTCACAGCCGAGGCTTACAAACACATATATAGCAGGGCTTTGGTGTAAGAGTAAGAGTATTCAACGGGACGTAACGTGAGGCCCCATGCAGTCAGCCAGGCTTGCAGGAACTCTTGTCCAGGCGCCTTAGGGCTTTGTTTTCGTGTGGCTGCTCCAAGCCGTCATACAGATGGAGGCTGGAGGCTGGCGGATGCCGTAGAGAGGAGAGTGGGTGGGAGTGAGGGGTAATGCAATTGCTTTTGCTTGATGCCGGGCCCCTCTGGCAACAGACAAGCATCTCTGAACCAGCCAGGCAGCCTGTAATAAGCAACATGGTTGGTGCCACCGATCCCATTGTGGCTTAGGGGCCAACTAGAGTGCGACATGCTCAGTGATGCCACGTCTGGACATTTCAGGAGTAGAAAATTGGGAAAGATCATCAAGCCAAGTTTTGGAGATAGAAGTTTTTTATTTTCTTTTTCTTTCTATTTCTTCCCCCCTCCTCCCTGATGTCACAAGCTTTTAAAATATCCTAATTGGTTCTATTTCTCCCTGTATTTTTTTTTTTCCCTGCAAGACCTGAGAAAGAACTTTGAGGAGGAGCCGCAGGGGAAAGAGGTGGCATTGGACCAGGAGGTGTTACTGCACTGCCATCCCCCCGAGGGAGTGCCACAAGCCGAGGTGAGACACGGATACAGAAGATATTTATAGGATCACATCTAGCATCCGTTTACCCTTTCCTCACCAGGAGGACAAAAGAGCAAAAAGTGGCTCAAGATCAGCTCCCTTGCATCGCACCCGCCGCCACCGGGGAACAGACAAGCCCGTACGGATAAATTACACCTCTAATTATTCCCTATTATTGATTTATTATCTCTCTTACATCTCTGGGAAGCGGTAGATCACATCGTCTCGTCACATCACTCAGGATAGGCTTGGAGGCTTCAATCCCCATTTGGCATCTCTAAAGGCCTATTCATAATTAATGGGACTATTTGCCTCACTCTCTCCTTATCTCATTCTATATCTCTGCGCCGTCTCTCGGTGCTCTGTGTCTCTCACACACTCTTGTTCCACTCAAGTCTTTTTCTCTATCTGCTCACCTCTCTGTGGTGTGCGGATCTGTGTTCAGAGGACCAGACTGGGGCCAGATGTTTCACCTTGTGCGCCGCATCCTCCCGGTCCCAGATAGGCACTAACTGCTCTAATAACAACACAAGAGGAGCTTAGGCCAGCCACTCAGACAGCCCAGAGACCAGGAACGGCAGACTAGCCAATCACAGCCCGACAGCATGGGGACAGTTTGCAGAGAAATAGGAAGGAAGGTGCCAACTGCAGTTCAGCAGAAAAGAACATCAGAGCAGAAGTCACCGCGGGAGAAAACAGGGATGGCGCACAAGAGGAAGAAAGCCCAATTATACGTGGTATCGCAACTGGCAGTAATACCGACAACACTGCTGCCATACCGTGACTTCTCTCGAGACAGCATAGGGTCAAGTGAGAGCAAGAAAACAAGCGAGTCAGTCTGAGTGTACACCAAAAAAGGAATAACATCACTTTTGGCTTCTGCAAGAGAGGACAAAAACTACACAAGGCACGATCGGTTCGCTCATAGAGCACCGTCGGCTACAGATATATCCAAAACTCCAAAACAAAGCCTGCATCCCCCTAGAACACAGCTAATGAATATTAAAATCAATGTGATGTATAAATAAATTAATTGCATCTCAGTTTCACACCAATCCAGGTTTGTTTTGTCCACATGTCTGTTTGATTACATCAGGGAAGAAGCGCCTCACTGCTTCAGTGGATGTCTCTCATCCACTTCATATCTGACCGCTGTGGAACGAGTCAGTTTCTATTGAGTTGCAGTCAATTTTGACCACTGAAATATATTTTCAGGTGGAGTGGCAGAGAAACGAGGATGTGATCGACCCAGCAAGTGACCCCAATTTTTTCATCACGACTGACCATAATCTCGTCATCAAAAAAGCCCGGCTGGCGGACACAGGCAACTACACGTGCGTGGCTAAAAACATTGTTGCCCGCCGCAAAAGCACGTCGGCCACAGTCCTGGTCTATGGTAGGTGATGACTTCTCTCAACAGATGTCAAAGCTCTGCATACAAAGGCTAATGGCAGGTCTGGGATTGACTGAGGTTCAAAATGTGCGAACACAAAAAGAGCTCTGCTGGATCATTTTGTGCTTGCATGTTGCTATTGTTGTCCCACATTTCCACATTAACCTCTGCATGTCCTCTTGCATGGAAGATACCTGGGTGCAGATCCTGTCCACTGTTTATATTTCACACTGAAGTCTTTATAATGAAAGTATATGACGCTGGGAATCATATGGTGATAAATATGGATACGTCACTTTCTTATTCACCATGCAATGAATTGCAGTCATTAAAGAAAATACATAAAGAGATGGTAGTCTATCTCCACGTTAATTAGCGCAACTTAAAATGTTACTGGCAGCTATTCTGTCATAGCTGGCAGTCTGTGATGTCGGGGCTGCCATCTCCCTCCTCCTCTGTAGTGGATCCAGCATGAGAAGAAAAATTGAATTAACAGCAAACTGTAAATAATGACTTGGCTTGATAAGCAGACTGACCTTTATTAAAATGCAGAGAAACAGCACATTTTCTATCACAGAGGGTTCCTCGGGTACTGGCACTACAAAAGTTTTGCATACATTACAGCCTGGCTTAATTCTCGGCTACACGCAAACTAGAGATGGAAGTCACGTGGGAATGATTCATGAAAACAAGTTTGCGAGTGCACAATGTATTATCTCTGACACAGGGTCTGCTTTTTGTTGAGGTTGCCAGAATAAAATATGTTGCTATGATTTGTTGTAAATGCAGAGCAGCAGTTTGTGTTTATCGGATGTATCAGCTGAGACCAGTATGCCGTAAATAAAAGGCACTACGCAGATACTATGTTCACCTTTTATGTTCACAAACTGAGGTTACACTGTGAGTATTCACACAGTTTCAAGGATCAGATGACGTCCATTATTTATAGAAACAGCTTAAAATGCTCACAATCAGTGGCAACAAATGCACTGATAGATCATGTGAATAGCTTTGATTGTCTGGTCACTCATTGTAGTTTTGTTTGAAAAGAGAGGCTTTTATTTATTTATTTATTTTCATTTTGGCCAGTAAATTTCAGGGTCATCTTGATTCTTGTTATGGATCACCCAGAATACTCTGCACATATGCGATTACTTAATATTTGTTTTAACAATCAGAGATGATGCTATGTCTTCTACATGCAAAACATTGATGAAGTTTGCTTAAAAATGCATCGGTTTTTTTTTATGTCTAATCTGATATAGCTTTTTTAACCCCAACTAAAGCCAATAAGAAACTCTATATGTAGGTATAACAGGAACTCATGTCTCCAATCACTGTTGTTTTACTCCATCTAAATAGGCACTTTATGGTTTCTTCCATTGATCACAATTGATCACAAATAAAGATAACAAACTTTTTACAAATGTTTTAACTGAAGTGAATATGGTATTATTAGTGGTACTAGTAGCAGCAGCAGTAGTAGCAATAGCAACAAAGTCACAGTTGAAAAACTCAGTGAGGTACATAGAAAGCAGATTTCGGTCCATTTCCACGACTGTCACTGAAAAGATTAATGGTGGTTCTGATAAAAAGGTGTCATCACACAGATTGCCTTAGATGGGGCCGTGTCGCCACAGAGTCATCAGAGTGTTCATGCTGATCCGCTCGACCACTGAATGCGCTGAAAAGTGGTCATACGAGCATCCGAGTGGTGCTGTCGCTTGATGAATCACGCTTCCTTTAACTTCATGTGAACCATCAGGTGCATGTGCGTCATTTACTTAGCAAGCGGCAGAAGCAGCAGCAGCACTGACAAGTGGAAACATTTCAAGCCAGGAAAGGCAGCATGATGTTCTGAGTGAAGCTCTTCTGGGAAACCTCAGGTTCTGGAATTTATATGGATGCTACTTTGACATGCATCGCTGGTGTAAATCATTGCTGCAGACCACATACATTACTTTTGGCAGCGGTATTCCCTTATGGTTGCGGCGTCTTATAATGCATCTCGCCATACAGCATGAAACGTTTATGAATGGGTTAAAGAGTGAGACACAGACACAGTTCAACATGTTGACATGCACTGCAGGGTCTTTAAAATGTCAGCCTGATCAAGCATCTGTGGGATTTGCTGGAAATTGAAGCATGATGCATGTAGGTCCCACCACGGTGCTTCCAGGACCTCCGGCTGATGTTGGTGTCTGATACCACAGGATGTCCGAAGAGGTCTGGGGAGTCCGTGTTCTGACTGGTCAGAGACGTTTGGTCACACAAGTCAAATCTTCACAATGCCGCTCAGATGGTTTTATTGTTGGAACTGAACATACAACAGCGTGTAATATACAAAACAACTCATTAGAAGCCAGAGATGAAAAAGCAAGAGAGTGCACAGCTCCTTTGTTGTTATTTTTTGTCTTCATAATTGCACGTGTAATATTGTTGTTGTGTTGGCTCCAATTATAAAATTGCAGTGTACTGGAATAATCCATTCTTCTTACAGAGGGGGTGGGAAATCCATTATAATTTCAGATTTTGGGATAATTTATGGATCTTGTCTGAAAAGGTGGACATTATTTTATTAAAATGGGATGAGGCTCCTGTCTCAGTTGCACTGCTCGAACATTAAGGCTGGAGTTACCATTCTCACAGCAATTTTATCAAATTAAATATTAAAGTGATAATTCACCATAATAATAGCATGGTGGAGTTTTGGTGGAGCAACACTTAAATTATGTTTTTTAAGTTCAACATGTTTTTCAGCCATGAATGTCTGTAAAGACATTATTGAATACCAAGTAATTTCACTGTGAATGTTTCAAATAAAACGTGTTACTTTGACTCCTGAAATGAAAGGACATGTTATAATACACTCATGTAAGCCTCCAACAGTTTAAAATATATAAATACATCTCCCTGTTGTTATAGTTAATGAATTAGCTTCTTCTTCAAGGATGTGATAAAACAATTCACAGCTGAATTAAATGTGGTCGGGAGAGCTTTAATTGTCTTATTGTTTGCCTCTCTTGTTTTGTCAAACAATAATTTGCACTTGTAGACGCCACAAATGCATGTGCAATTAAATTTCCTCCCATCACAATCAGATGAACCATGTTTTACCATCGCAGTATTGTTTGAGAGTCAGTGTGGTTAAAAAAAATGAGCTGTTTACTTGCGTTGCTGTAAAATAGAGCTGAAAAGAGAAATTCTGTTCGCAGAGAACATCACAGTGTACCATGCTAGTTAATCCAGCTTTCTGTAGCAAGTCATAATAACTGCTACTTTTCAAAAAGGAGTTCAACGGGGGGCCAGAGATGCATTTTAACAAGGCCGGGCTGGTGTGACTGCACTCTGTGCTAAGAGGTAATCAGGGGCCGAGTTGCCTGGCAATTTACCTCACTGTGGCGGGCAATCAATCGCATGGAGAGGGCAAGGAAATGATTCAGCCACGACAAGCATGGGAGAGAGTTAGGTGGAAATTAGAAGGCGAGTATGTACAGAGAGGGAGCGACAGCACCATTCAAGTCAATAAATCATGGATAGATGTGTCGCGTGAGCAGAGGGAAACAGTAGATACAGGAAGTGAACGGACGTGATTTGATGTCATTACCTGCACTGATTGAGAGATACGGAACCAATCATGTGACAGACCACTGACGTTTAAAGCACAGGCAATGCTTCAGCGGCAATAATAGAAAATCTTTCCCTTTTTTTTCTCTCTCTCCAGGCTGTCTGAACTTTCAGTTTCAAACAAAAAATAGGAATAAATTACACCGTGGTATAAGTTCCAAGAATTATGTGAAATGAGTGATGGATGTGTGAAGGACACATCTTAAATTACTGGAGCAACCTTTTTTTTTTTTTTTCAGTCTTTTGTAACGTCTTGGCATTTCCAGAGATTGAGTTGTTAATTCATGCATGTTCCACCATGTGCATTTGGCTTTAGGTGGCATGACTTTACAGTTTTTGGACATCATTATGAGAATTGTAGATAATTTTCTTGAACTTTTTTAGTGGAGTCGTATTCCTAGTGTCCACGAGTTACTTTGCCATGTCGTCCTCAGAGATAACAGTAAAAGATGGTAAATTTATTATTTTCTTCTCTCTGTTGAGGCCATTTTATTTTCCCCGCAGTTGACTGTAATTCCAGCTCAGGTGCAGAAAGCAGGTCCTTTGCTGCCGCTCTTCCATTTGTTCCC
The DNA here is from genome assembly GCF_963422515.1 of Blennius ocellaris. Taxonomy (NCBI): domain Eukaryota; kingdom Metazoa; phylum Chordata; class Actinopteri; order Blenniiformes; family Blenniidae; genus Blennius; species Blennius ocellaris. The sequence continues at coordinate 11,642,685 of NC_137658.1, read as the reverse complement.
CTCGCAGTGCAGAACCAAAGTGTGTAACAGCAGTCATGATTATTCTCGCGCTCCTTTTGTCCTTACTGCATGTCGGGTAATCCTGGCTGCTCTTTCCCTTCATCCATCCATCCGTCCATCCCTTCCTCCAACCTTCCTCCCCCCCCGACCCCACCTCACATCTTCATCTTCCCCTCCTCCTCCCCCTCCCCCCGGGTGCTGGTCGGACAGTCAACGGCGGCTGGTCCACGTGGACCACCTGGTCGTCCTGCAGTGCCGTGTGTGGGCGTGGCTGGCAGAAGAGGAGTCGGAGCTGCACCAACCCCACGCCACTGAATGGAGGCACATCGTGTGAGGGGCAGAACGTCCAGAAAAGTGCCTGTGTGGCCACCTGTCCAGGTAACTCCCAGGCAACCGTGTTTGTCCTGTGGTGCTTGGCTTCCTGTGGCTTCTTTTTGGCTTTTTTTTAATTTTTTTGCATCTAGAAGTCATCAATTCATTTTTATTTTGGCTGCCTTTTTCCTGCCAGCACCTCAAAGTCTTTTCTTAGACGCCAGGCTTCTGTTGCTTCCTGCAATTAGACCGCTTACACAGCAGTGTCAGTGCCTATTAGTCTGCGCAGTAAGGCCTCATTCAGAAAGTGATTTATTATTATCACGCTTTGTTCACCTATCTCTTTATCTTCTGCACCTTGTACAGACCTCACTTTTATTCCACAGACATGTCTGCTTTAAGAGACATAGTCCAAGTATTGTATTGTATTACACTAGTACATTTGGTATTATTTGCTGCTCAAGTTGTGTAGTAAATCTGGGTAATAAAGAGCTGAGTTATGGTGTGTGTGTGTGTGTGTGTGTGTGTGTGTGTGTGTGTGTGTGTGTGTGTGTGTGTGTGTGTGTGTGTGTGTGTGTGTGTGTGTGTGTGTGTGTGTGTGTGTGTGTGTGTGTGTGTGTGTGTGTGTGTGTGTGTGTGTGTGTGTGTGTGTGTGTGTGTGTGTGTGTGTGCACGCACGCCATGTTCATGTGTGAGGAGTTGAGGGCATTTTATGTGCCTGCCCGTCCTCCCCTATGAGAGTGGTAGAAAGGCATAGAGTGTCCTGCCTGATAGTGAGCAACACATATTGATCCCTGGTAGCCTGAGATGGAAGTCAAGCTGCTTCATTTGCAGTCCCACATTAGCCCCCTGACAGAGGGAGAGATAGCTGGGGAGAGAGCGGGATAGGAAGGAGGAGGTGTAAGGTGAAATCAGGGATAGAGACAGACGGAATCAGATACAGTCTAAGGAAGGCAGGAACAAAGCCCCGGGTGAGAGAGTGAATAAGATAGAAAGGGAAAAGTGAGCTAGAACTAGAGAAACCCTGTGTGTGTGTGTGTGTGTGTGTGTGTGTGTGTGTGTGTGTGTGTGTGTGTGTGTGTGTGTGTGTGTGTGTGTGTGTGTGTGTGTGTGTGTGTGTGTGTGTGTGTGTGTGTGTGTGCGTGCGTGCGTGCGTGCGTGCGTGCGTGCGTGCGTGCGTGCGTGCGTGCGTGCGTGCGTGCGTGCGTGTCCGTGTGTGCGTGCGTGTGTACAAGAGTTGGCTGTTTGGCTGCCAGCACATCAGTGTACAGACCTCTCGTTGGGGCGCTGCAGCCATGCTGACCGCAGGAGAAATCTCCCACGCTCGGTAAATAGCAGAGGGGGAAATACAACACCGCTGGCAGTGACAGCCTCTCCCTGCCTAAAACAGAGGTTATCTTCCTCTGTGAATCAGGGTGTTGCGTTACACAGCTCCCATGTAAAGACATCACGGGATGTCAAGCACGAGTGTAAGTAACATGGCCCACTGGAATACAGCAGGACGAAGAAGACAAAGGAAATACAAATGCATGACGCACCGCCAGGATCTCAATGGATTTGGAATTATTGAAGTTGGAGCAACTAGTAATGTAATTAGAGGGGTGCCCAGGGATGCTTGACATTCCTCCACAGCAAAGCAGGATACTGACCTCCATGAGCTTAAAGAGATTAATGTCAGTCCAAGCTGCTATTGTTAGCCCAGACCCCTCCCTCCTCATTTTTTTTCTCTTGCTCCACGAGGACATATTGTGTAATTTTTAACCTTCGGGGTGCTGAGACAACAATTGGAGTCCTATGGCGATTGTTCACTGAGCCTTTTTGACCAAATGTCTTTTTTTTTTTTTTTTTTTTTTGGTGATGAGCAATGTGACCACGTGGATTCTCCCTCCTTCCCTCACCTGTTACTTGTCTCAGACCGCTAACATGCGCGGTAGAGACAGGCCCAGCTGTCTGCACCTGGATTGAGCTGCCCTGCTCTCCCAAGGCCAAAGTCCAGCACACCACAGCCCCGGGATGATGAGCTGTTACTTCCCATCACAAGTGGCACCGAGGCTCTTGTGTACTCACACACTTGCCTTTGAAATCTCTCCTAAGATGAACTGGCAGCTCCCTTCATTTTGTCACCCAGCACACGCACGACCCTACCAATAGCAATCTCCCTTATATGCATATGAGTCCTCCTCACTTTGATTCATCAAACACATGATTAATACATGTATGAATCACCAGCCTGAATGCATGAGTAGACACTCTGGTATAGGAGTCACAGCCAGGGGCAGCAGATGAGCCTCGCAGAGCGCATCACCGCAGTTATAATAACAACTTTAATTACAGGCGTACTTACAGCTTTCGTGAGTCGAGATGGTGATTTCAGAGAAAAATAAAAAGGCTTACATTGAGGGGGGTGTGAACCTGCAGATAGACATTGTGTTATTTATTTAGACACAGTTGACATTTGAATTCAGAAGTAGTGTTATTTTATTTTATTTTATTTTATTTTGACCTGGCCTTGAGAGGCTTATTTCCCCTCAATGCTGCCTTTGTTTTTGAGCTGCGGTTTGAAAATTGCATGATTAATGCTGGTCGTGTTTCAAGAGTTCATTAATTATCTAGACTGAGATTCTTTGTTGATTATTAGCTCTCTAGTGCTTTTAACTTGCAGTGCTAAATCTTTGAAATTGGCTGTAGAAAATGATTTTGTTTTGAGCTGCTTAGTCAGTGTAATTTGGAGTTTCAGTCTGTTTTGTTTTAAACATGTCAGTGGCCTCCTAGATTTGCTCTATTCATAGTCAAAGAATAAAATATGCTATCAGCTGAATGAATATTCCCTGGAAACAGATCAATTTTGTGTTTGGGGCCAACACAGAAGAGCAATGATTATTTATCCACGTATTTCTCTGCTAAGGTTTTCTGTATTGCTCGTTTAGCTGCCGATGGCCATTTCTTGTTTCACATTGAAAAAAGCAGGAAGGTTTCTTCAGAGTTGCACAGACATATTTGCATACGCGCACATTATGTCTACAGCCATGAACTGACATCGAGGGCCTGCTCAGTAACACAACTCCCTTGTGTGTCTGTTTGCGATGACTCTTGTATCTAAATGTGCGCTTCCACCTCTCATCGGGAAAGTGTGAAGCTGGAGAGGCTCATCTGTATTTTTGTCTAAGTCTCCAAAGTGTTTAATGAGAGCTGGCAGAGGCCTGTGTGGCAGATCAGATGGGCTCCATGCTGAGCGAGACACAGGGAGCTGTGGAGGAGGAGGAGGAGAAGGAAAAGGAGGAGGCGGCTGAGGCTAAAGCCTGAGGCTCAGAGCAGAGCAGATCAACACTTAAGACAGCGAGTAGCCAAACTATGCAAGGGCTTATCTCCATTTCTCTATCCTCACTCTGCCTTCGCAGTCTCTTTTGTTTCCATCCCACGGAAGCATCTCACATGATTCTGCAGTCCATCCCTCGCTCCTTCATTGACTTTGACCCACGCTGACTTGTGTCCTGAGCCAACAGTCAAAATGGCAGGCCACGCCAACATTTCCAACAAACGCAAACACCTGGGCCAACCGCAAATACTTAATCCCCCTCGTGTGGTGAGGTGCATGATGACATCTACCCCACACAAATGAGCTGAGCTGTTGTTCGACACGAGAGGGAACACCAAACAACCTGAAGAAATTTCAACCTCGTGTGAATTATTTAAATGTAGGGCTGATCCCTCAGGCTTGCCAGGAGGAGTCTTGAGATTTCCACTAGATGGAAAATAAACAGACTCGGGGCTTGTGTATCTGTGCATGCTGCTTGTGTGTGTGTGTGTGTGTGTGTGTGTGTGTGTGTGTGTGTGTGTGTGTGTGTGTGTGTGTGTGTGTGTGTGTGTGTGTGTGTGTGTGTGTGTGTGTGTGTGTGTGTGTGTGTGTGTGTGTGTGTGTGTGTGTGTGTGTGTGTGTGTGTGTGTGTGTGTGTGTGTGTGTGTGTGTGTGTGTGTGTGTTGTACATGTGCAAGTGAGCACACATATGTCTACTGTCTGCACTGCAGGCGAAAAGTCTAAATCAGCTCTGGAAGTGAGTCACCATACATTTCGAGATGTTATCATCAATTGTTCTGGAGACTTCATATCTTAAAAATGGAATAAGTCGAGATTGTGGGTAACGACACAGAGAACACATCACTTCAGTGTGAAAATCCAGTCTCCATCTGCTGAGAGCCTTGCATGGGTTTTAATCATTTAGTGTCATTTGTTTTAGCTCATCCTCTTCATGTATCATTGTGACTCATTTTAGTTTGTTTCGAGGTTTAGTAAACATCAGGGAATAATTCCTGCTAAGTCGAGTTATTGATTACACTGCAATCAGAGGGGGGGGGGAAATTGTGATTTCTGATTTATTTTTATCAGATTTGTCAGAGTTACAGATCGAGGAATGGTGACTAATCGCTGTTGGCGTCATCCACATTTGGTGGAGAAGCTATTAACACACCGCATGGCTCTGCGCCTTTCCTCAGATTCTTTTTTCCATTAGACTTTGATCAGTGGTTACAAGAGTGGTTACCGCGCACACGTGTATTGACTGGCCAGTGGGAGCAAAGGAGGCAGCCCGCTGGTCTCGGTGGCACTTGTCTTCCTCCTTGTGTTCCCCTCAAGGACATTGAAGCCGTAGGAGCTCGATGATCTCGGACTGTGTCCATCAGCAGCCATTGTCATTTTGAACAGAAAACCCTGAAACAGGCCCTGCCACCGACCTGTAAAGAATGGTTGGATTCTTTTTGCCTCTCCCCTTGGCAACATGTCCAAATGGGGGCTTGCCACTGGGTTATTGTATTACTGTCCCTCCTCCGAGACCTGCCTGACCTGAAACCTGTGGTGCTGCATGATTGAAAATCAGCTGTGGTGCCTTTTTGCAGTAGCGCTAACAATCTCCTTGTGGGGATTTTATAAGGAAAACTAAGGCTGTGGAGTCCAATTTTCTTATGTGGATTCAGACAAAGTAAAAAAGGGTGTGGCTTTGGTCTAATGTCAGTCTTCAATTTTCAAAAGGTAAACCAAAAAATATTTCTTGCTTCACCGAATTTATTGTCACTTCAACTGTCTATCAAGGAGCCAAGAAAGAGAGGTTTCTATGCTTATATTTCTCAGCTCTCTGCTGTCGTGTAAAGCTTCCTTTCTCTCTGAAAAATGTGAAACGTGCAGGGAGGTGGTTCTCAAAGACGAGCCATCAAGGACTGTTTATGCATCTTCATCCTCTTTTTGATTTTTCCCTCCGCCTCGGGTCGCCGATCTTGTATCTCCTGCGCATTCTCATGAGCATCATTTTGCTTCCACACCAATCTCCTTGTTTGAAAATGTCATTTGCATGGCCATTAGCCTTGCTTTGTGGTGGAAAAAGAGAAGTAGAAATTCATCACCTCATCAGGGCAGATGTTGATCTCATCTCTTTATTTCACAGTGGTGTAGATAAACTGAGGGGCGACATAATATATTCATTAGGATGTAATTCGCTATTCAATCATTCTCATTCCCAGCCCAGATAATCAGCCCACTGGCCCACGGATGGGTCCACTCAATGCCAAACAAGGACAATTATCTGATTGGTTCTGCTCTCTCTGCCAAATGGATCCAACTGCAAAAAAGCCTGAGCTGTGTCAGCATCCCACCGCATGCTTAAATACCCTCAAATTCTGAAAGCACTCAGTTCAGGACACACGGAAAAGCATGCAGACTTTTGTAATAATATGATTTCATTCACACCTGAGGTTCTCCACACTTATGATGGCTTTTATCTGGCTTTCCATATGGGGGTTTGCTTGAAAACCACAACAACAACAAAAATCATCACTCGCTCCAGTTATGCAATAATAGGTTGCTTCACCTTCAGAAACATCTAACCTTCTGACCTGTTGTGGATCAGACCTGCCCTCTGGGGGTCACAGGTCCTGCACTCTTTATTGCAAGGATTAATGAGCACAAAGGTTTCCTCGCCCTGAGGTCAGTCTGGGGAAGGGGTGCTGCTGTCGTGGAGGTGTGTATGTGTGTGCGTGTGTGTGCATGCCGCTAGCCTGGTCTCCTTCAACCTTACATTTGGGAGAGAGGAAGAGGGAGACGGTGGTGTTTTATCCCCCCTGAGAGCTCATTACTGCTCTTTTTCCCATTAGCCCCATGGTAACCTTCCCCAAGCCTGACGCTGTGTCACTCAGTATCACTTAGAGCCTCCACACCCACCAGCCACAATGCCAAATTACCCCCACCTTTCCAAAATGGCCTGCTTTTTTGGGTGTGTGGCAAAGCCGCTGACATTTCTTACGGCCAGGCGTGCTCAGAACTATTACATGTCCATTTTCCTTTGTTTCATTTTGCTGGTGCTGATGGTGGGGTGTTTGAAGTTCTTCTGCAGATGTAATGTCCTTTCTTCTCTGTTCTGAGGGAGGCTGCTTGGATTGTGACTTGCATTCATCCACACTGCGACCTGCCATACAATGACAACAGTAGCATGCTGTTTCCCCTTGGAACGTAAACCAAGTCATATTTTTTATACTGTAATAAGAAATGTTAAAACTATAATCTGGGATATTTGTGTTTGTATGTATTTATCTGCAACAAATTTTAAAGTTAAATGTTTCATCTAATACATATAATGAACATTTGGACCCAGATGTGGACAAGCTATCAACATTCATGTCCAAACAGTCAGCAGCACGCTCTCCACTACCTGCGTACCGTTGAGGTTTTACTTAGTTGCATCTGATTTCCATGCTGAAGGTAAACAAAGAAATCAGAATAGACACAATATGGCTCTCCTCAGCAGTTCGACATGCGATGGTTTCGCTGTGCAGCTGTTGGATTTGAGTGCGTGCAAGTGGATTTGCATGTCTTTATAAGCTTTTCTTTCCCAGGTTCCCATTTTAGAGCAAGTACATTTGCACAGAATGGCAACAAATATTCCACTACTTGTTCTCATCTGACACCACTACTTTCACACTGCTGTTGCATCTGAAGTTCACCAAGTCGAGTTTGAACAGATCACGCTGTTTGTCAAGTGGATTTCTAGCTTGGTTTATTGAAACTGTTCAGCATGTCCTCCGATCAATAGTTTTCTTTTCCTGTGAACTAAAATATAAGTGTTTGAAGTGAATCAGTTTGATTTTTTCTTTCTTTTCTTTTTCTTGTGTCTCGGTGTGTGCTTGCACTCACTCATGTTTGTTTCTTTATCATGTGTTTCTAGTAGATGGAGGCTGGAGTGAGTGGAGCAAGTGGTCGGCGTGTGGTGCAGACTGTTCTATGTGGAGGAGCAGAGACTGCACCCAACCCTCACCTGGCACCGGGGGGAAAGAATGTCAAGGGCTTGACTACCAGTCGCTTAACTGTACCAGCGAACAGTGCCCACAAAGTGAGTTCACCACCACCCACATCCTGCAAACCACGCTTTCACTGATCAGCTCTGCAGAACAGCAGAAACAATGCCGTTTCAGATGTCTCTTAGACATTTTTTGGCGGTAGGATCAAAGGACGAATGTTTGTGTTGTGTTATAACCGAGCTGATGGGAGGCAAATGAGCATTTTATAATCCATAAATGTGTCCAAAGCAGCATTTGTGAGCTTTAGCCAGAAAACACACAGCTAAAAAGCATGAGGCTTTTTAGCCAAAATGGAAAATGTATTTAGACATAAAAAGAAAGTTTGGGGGAAAAAAAAAAAGAAGTTCTGGTTACAGGCTTCATCAAATACAAAAACAAGAAGATCAACAAAAGAAACATACACAAAGAACAGGTGTACAGCGTTAGCATCAATTAGCCCCTAAAGAGATGCTGGAACAAAAGGATGGGAGGGAAAACCTTGTTCCCTTCAGGCCTTTTTAATTCAAAAAATCTTTCACATAAAAAAAAAAAAAAAATGTTGTGCTTTTCTGTTTGTCAGATCTAATAATCACTCTATCCCTGCTTGAGAGATCACCTGGATGTTGAGTTAATCTCCCAGAAGAAAAGGTTCATAAAGAAAAGGGTTATTTCATCATATTCATCTGCAGCCCAATACAGGCTCATTCCCACCTGCGTGACCTTTTCAGATTATCATTTCTAATTACCACAGGTACGACACTTGCTGCTAAGATAATACACTGCCTTGTCACGTGGGATGAGGCTGTGTTGCTCCCTGACCTATTAATAGACCTGCAAATTAAAGCGTCCTTTCTTTGATTAAAACATGACCTGACAGATACAGTGACACGGGTCAAATCGGCTGTGAAAACACACATGGCAGGGGTGTTTGTGTCCTCTGTGATGCATGCATGTTGATGTTGTGTACATATAAAGCATGTATAGGTTTGCGGAATAAACAGAATTTATTACTTCTTTTTTTTTTTTTTTATGTAAATTGGTTCACACTGTGGTGGCACTCTCCTGTGTCATTAATAGAGCATGTGCATACTGTCAGGATCTGAAACCACAAAGCTCACACAGCCCGAGCCGGCAGCTGAGTGGAAAGTGCCACCGCAGGGTCCGTTGCAGACCAGATGGACATGAAGACAGGGCTCTATAGCTCCCTACAGATATCAAAGACAGACGGATTGCAGCTTCCCATCCAAAAACAATGACAATCAGGGCGTCGTCTTGTTAAAAAAAAAAAATATATATATATATATATATATATATATATTATGCATCATGTGCTCTTTGGCTGATGTGCGTGGCAAATACTGAGTTTTAATAGGGATTCCGTTGACATGGGCTTGTGAATTAATAAACTGAATTATGTATCTTGCACTGACTGATGTGATCAAATGGACCGATGCATGCGGAGGGGCGAGTGGGGGGGTTGGCGTTGCATAGCATCTGCTGAGATGCGCTGTATGTGAATGTTGCATCGGGTATGTATTTTAGCACTACGCGAGTGTGTGCATGCACGCGTGTGTGGTTCAGCCAATGACTGAGTTCGACTGGCGCAGTGAGCCAGCGAGCTCTGTCGGCCCATCATCAAAGGTCAGCAGCTCCTCCCCAGAGAGGCAAGATATATACACAAAGATGCCAGTCATTGTTCCTCACACACAAACACACACAGGCACAGTCACTCAGTATTTGCTGTGACAGTGCAGAGCAGAACGCCGGCCTCTGAAGAATGCCTATCCCAATCTGTTCCCAGCAGATGCGTTTCCATAGACAATTGCTGTGTGAAGTATTATAATAAGCGAAATAGCAAGATGGTTTTGGCTTGTCAGCAACTCCCATACTTCAACCATGTCTGCAGGCTATTAGCTGAAATGGAAAACTTCCCCCCCTCCCGAAACAAAAGGCACCCTTTTCTTCCAGTGTAATCGAACAAAACAACTGCAGAGTGAGCCAAAGTGACTGCAGCAAAAGCTGTCCTCTGTCGGAGGACCTCACGAACATCACTAATCTTCCTCATTAAGCCAGAGATGACATACGTTAGACAAGGTTATTGTTTTGGGTATTGCTTGGATTATTAAGAGCGTGAGGCACAGAGCTTTGTGTTACAGCTCAATGATAAACAGATCTGACCGAGGTAGGATCATTTTCACAAAGCAAACAAGTGAAGCCCAAGATGTAGCTATGCAAAATCTGTGCATGGAAATAATCAACATACTGGCTGCATGCCAGAGCCAAAATGGCAGACAGGTGTTAGAGGGCACAGAGAGGATAGAGGGAGAATCATGCTCATATTCTCAGGCACAGGAAATTAGGACAACATAAAAACAATTATTTGGCTTAATGTGTGTAATGAAGGTAATGAACTTAATTTGCAGCCGTTTCCCATTTTAGGGGGGGGGTGTCACAACTGATTGTGCAAAGCACATCAAACTATTAATTTGTCTTTAGTCTCTTTTTAAATTTAGGGGCCAATTTTGGCGGCAAGGCAGCTGATGTTTTCGTCACGGGTTTGTTTGTCAGAGCAGGGTCACGGTGCCGCATGAAAAATGGCTAAGCATTTATTTTCGACTATATTTCACCGGGACTTGCTGAGGGATGGGACGACTGTATTGTGGAGATAGTAATGGTCACGTTCACTTTGAGAGTTTTAGTAGCCATATTTCCCTGACCTTAGGAACTCCGGTGTTATTCATCTTCGGGCAAGTGACTAGGATTGGCCATGGGATGAAATATATTCTCAGGTCTTCTGATAAATGCCCTGGAACGAGGCACAGCAGGCTCCAAAGCTCTTATTTATCAATGCAGGAGAGAAAAGGGAGCAGAGAGAGAGAGCGAGAGAGAGAGAGAGAGCGCGCGAGAGAGAGTTTAGGACTATCAGGTACGGACATTGTGAAGACTGCCAATAGAGCAAGAGTCCAAACTTCAGCAGGAGCCAGATACACTGCCACAGAGGAGATGAATTATACCCACCCATCTCAAGCCAGAAACTGATCCTTAACCAGGCTGCCCTGGAGCATGTCTGAGGAGCTTCACTGAAATCTCAGCAAGAGAAGACCAAACCGAGACCAGCCAAGGGTCAAATGTGCGAGAGAGGGAAAAAAAAAAACCTCATCACTTGGACATATTATCTGCAGGCGGATGTCAGTCATGATGAGAGGTCACACGCAAAGAGATTCAAAAGTTCTTTGCCTGCAATTAAGTCAAGTGGAAGCGAACAACGGAGTGACGTCCAGCAGAGGGGAAGAGAGGTAAATTGGTACACAGAAAGTGTGCACAGAAATAGAGGAAGAGAGAGGGCACGCTGGAGAGGGACTAAAGTAAAGCCCATCCAATTATAAAAACCTGATTAGCTATGTCAATTAAAGTGTGATGGATGTCCTTTCAATTATTGGCGGGCATCATGAAAATCAATGAGTGAGGGCCAGGAGGATCCGAGAGCGGTCTGCTGGTCAGGGTTGTAGTGAGCATCGGGATCGTTTGACTGTGACACCTGGTGGGTCAGATAAAAACTTCACTCAGAGATGCTCTGATAAGCCACCAGAGATTACAGACTGAACAGAGGAAGTGGAAAAGCGAGAGGGGAAGGAGAAAGAGAGAGACAGAGACAGTCGACTGATTGACTGACTTTATTGTCTGGGTGCAAGAATGGTGTGTGCAGAGGGGGAAAAGGAAGAGCTGAGATACTGGATCTTTGCATCTAAGGTTAGCCAGGTGTCTTTGGCATGACCTTAAAAAGTAAACAGCCACTGGCCAATCAAAGGCTATGTTCATCTAGTCATTAGAAAGCAGTTGGTTGTCTCCTCAATTGATAGGTGTTGTTTTGTCTTTACTCAGACTGCACGTCTCTCAGTGGACTGCAGAAGTTCAAATATCACTGCGTCATCTGGCCTTTGCCTCACCAAGACAATTGGATTTGAGAACTTTAATGAGAGGTTCAGCCGCAGTCTCTGCTCCTTTACTGGAGCTCACTGTGGAAGGTGGAAGGTGTTAGCCAGGCTGCTTGCGGTTAAGCACCTCAACGCCGCCCGGAGCGGAGAGGCAGACAACGAGGGAGGTCGAAAAAGAGGCTAAGGCAGGTAAATGGGCAGGATGGGAAGGCGGAGGAAATATCTAGTCTACATCCCACAAGACTAGTCATGCTTTAAGTGTGTTCTGTGTAGATGCACTTTGTAATGTCGAGAACAAAACACACAATATTGTATTTATCTTCAGCCAGTCATTCACGATTGATTACATGTCAAGAGATCTCTGGCTTTAGTGAGAGCCGCCGTGGAGGTTAGCTACATATAATCCCGCTACTTAAAGTATCAGATTGTACTGAGATAATCACCCATGAAATAGATTCTGGCATTTCTCTTAAAGACTTGGGTCTGTCAGGCAGCTTTGTCCAATGAAATCAATTTTTCAAGGAAAAAAGGGAGAAGGCAAGGACAAACAGATGAAAAGAGATGAAGAGAAAATGAGAGCCATGCAGTGAACATTGGAATACTTTCTTTTACTGAATTCCCACTGTTAGCACTCATCTAATTTAATTGTGCCATTCTCATGTCACAGATTTACCAACACCAATTAAAACTTGTCAAATCGGTGTTTCCATGGATAACTGCGGTTCCTGTCAGGCAGCAGGATCCCACAGTAGTGGTGGAAAAAACACCACGAAAGTCTGCAAATATTCATCAGAACATGACGCATTTAATGTTAATCATGTTGATTTTGACAAACCTTTTGGACGTGCTGCTTACCGCAGAAATGCAAATCCCGCATGCTGTCAGTCGCAGACACATGCTGTCCTCCCATTACTTAGTTGGGGTTTTTTTGTTGTTGTTTTTTTTTACTGTGGGCTTATTTAATTCTGATATCCTTTCATGTACATTTGCTCCTCTCTTCCTACTTCTGTCCTCCTACTTTTATTGTCAGCTCACCACACGCCAGCCTGCAGCACTAACCTTTGCTGTTGTTCTCCATCCCTCAAAGCTGCACTGTTCAATCTGTCCCCTCCTTGACTGTGTTCGGTTGACAGCGCTACGCCCCCGTGACTCCCCGGCACAATGGCCCTTCATAAAGGCCCCGGGAGCATCCTCCACCTCCGCCACCAAATTCCCCCGGCCCAGGGAGACAGCCGTGGCGAATCCCATTCTCCTGAAAAAACACACACGCAAACGCGCCGAGTGCACACACACACATTGATGTTTGTCTGGGCTCAGCTGTCATCTTCATACTGTACTTCTGGGAGGAAGACACTCCTATGCTTTTGCAAGAAAGACATTCAATAAGAGGTGCTAGAATTTCATAAGCAAATCCTTCATTTCCCATCTTTTTCTCATGAGTGTGTATGTGCGTGTGCCTGCATGCATGTGTGGAAGGGGAGAAAAACACAGGAGCGGGAGTAACATGCTGGTCTTATATATACGTCTAGAGTGCAGAAATTGAATAAAGCAACCGCGAGGGGAATTGACTGTCGTTCTATTACTCCAACTCTTCTCCCTTTTCAGTAGTCTACTTTTTGGTTTTAGATACACTTTAAAGCAAAGCAGCATTGTAGCTGTAGTGCACCACCAGGGACAAGTTCGAGCAGCATGGAGTGAAAAAGAAGTATTATTTGACTGGTTCTATGCTGTTAAAGAGGCCATTGAGTCCCACTCTTCCACAGAATGTACTGTGCAAATGTATGAACTCCCCCAAGGATTGTTTTGACATATTTGGACCATATAACATTTGATCCTCTTTGAAATTGTACCTGTTAAGTGAAACGACAACCAATCAACTCCAAAATCCAGCAATACGTTTAGATAGATAGGCCGTGCACCGTTGGGACCATGTTTTTCATCACGGCCTCACATCTGTGGTCTTAGTTCGTAAAGTGAGAGGGGCTCACAGATGATCTCGTGACCACAGACAGTCACAGACAATCTTGCTGCTGCCTCGCTGCACCACACAGTACAACTGCTTCCACAAGCTGCAGCTTCTGCAGAGAAATGCTGCAGAAGACGATGCAACGGAGTCACATCAGTGCTGCAAAGACAACTCCCAAGGAGCTAAAAATGTCTGTCCCCAGAAATTTCCCTCCACATACATGCTATTTGAACCACGGCTTATTTCTTGGTTTGCTTCATCTATATATTTCCTGAAGGCGCTGAAGATGACATGCTGAAGATATATGTAGATGACATACAGGATAACATTGCTCGAGCAGACTGAAGTGTGTCAGAGCAGTTGATTCAGTGGAGAAACTGTGGAGTCAAACTTACTGCCCCTAGATTAATGAACTCCATTCAGAGGCTTCAGATGAGGTGCAAATGAAAACCTGTGAAACTTGCCACATTATAAGCTTCAACATTAATGATCTGTTCTTTTTTAAAGTGTGGGGTACATCGTGTTTTCCCAGCTTTTCCCAAGGTTATTGAAACCCAGATAAAGAAAAAAACAAAACTCTAAGACAGCAGAAATTATCAATGTACTGTAAATAAACTAAAAGGTGTGTAGATTTTAAACTGTTTTGTTTTTGTCTCAAGGCTGATCGTTACTGGTATTTCATGAGCAAACAATTTCATGCAAAAAGAAGTCTTCAAAAAAAAACAATTGAATTCATCAAAGGACCTGCAGGCAGCCTGTATAACTGTTGGTATCAAACTGCACACAAGAGATAGATTGTACAAATAAACTTGGAGGGATGTGTGAAAATGGAAACCTTTGGGGGCTTTTCCACCAGAAAGAACCAGGTGCTAGTTCGGGGCCAGGGCCAGATTTAGCACCAATTCTTTGTCTTTCCACCGCCAAATCCCCGGCCTATCAGGGTCTGAGCGGGTGCTACACTGGCCCCACATCGTTGCTGGGCCAGCGGGGAGCCTGACACATCATCAGCTGGGGGCGGAGTCATCGCTACCTACGAGGCAGAAGAAACGCCGTACCAACATTCTGAAATCTACAGCAAACACGGAGCCCTAGAGGGGCTATAGAAAAAAGTATAATATTAACGCGTGGGAACGCGATAAAAAGTCACTCCCTCAAGTTAATAATGCGAGGGAACAAGATCATTTAATTCGCAATCGCGGAGCCGTGGCTCTGGAACTGTTGTGCTGCAGAGCTCCTGCACTGTCACACAGAGTCAGCGATGTTAGATATATAATTTAGAAACAGTTTTCCATTGTCATTTTTTTTTTTCCAACATTGTAACTAACTTCCCTTCCATGTCTTGTATTGCATTATGGCTGCGTTGCCTGCGCGCTCCGCTATGAGATGCCCCACTATTTTCTACCTACAGAAGAGATACTTTTGATTCATCAGCAACTAAAAAGCAAACGACATACTACTGTAAATAAAAGCTTGGATTTTTTAGCCATAAAATGAGCCTTTTAATGGTGCTTCATTTGAAAGAGAACTTTAATCAGCATGTGTTTCACGTAGGTTGTCATTATAAATGGCTGTAGAGCTGCGTTCTATCATTCTACACCTCCATTCCTCCTGATGTTGAAGGGGAAGCTGAAATGTTGAAAAATAAGCCCCAAGTTCATTCGCACGTTGTTTATTTATTAAAAAAAATTTCTCTATGGCCAGTCCGGGGCAAATGCAAGAAGGACGTGAAAAAAACAACAATGGAGCGACGAGGACACGCAATGATTCCTGGCTCTTTGATCTGCATCCGAGGTGCAAGTCAAATCAGATTGAGTGACCCGGACGAAACCGATGCATACAGTGACACAATGACGTGGCTCTCACGTGGCTCCATTGACAATGGATAAACAACCAGTTCTTTGGTGGTGTACATTTAAGAACTGGCCCTCAACTAGCACCTTTTCTTTTTTTTTTTTTTTGGTAGGAAATTCCTATTTGTCAATCAAAAACAGCAGTTTAAAAGAAGACAAGACTTCACCTGTCGCTCTCTGGCAAATTCCTAATCAGCATCACTTAATACTAGACCAGGTTTGATTTAAATAGCTGAAATTAAAAACAAACATTCATTTGACTTCTATTCAGATGTGATGAAATCTGTTGAAAAACATTTTTTTCTTTAGTTGTACTTTTTCTGTTCTCTGGGAATCACTGAAGAATGTTTTGCTGTTGTCAATCAACAACCTGATCAAATGCTTTTTTTTCTGAATAATAACTTCTCTTCTGTGTCCTCTTGCAGCCGTGAGTGGGGCCGAAGATGTGGCTCTGTACGTGGGCATGGTGGCGGTGGCCCTGTGTCTGACTCTGCTCCTCATCGTGGTCGTCCTGGTCTACCGGCGCAAGAAGGAGGGCCTGGACGCCGACGTGGCCGACTCCTCCATCCTCACCACTGGCTTCCAGCCCATGGGCATCAAGCCCAGCAAGCCAGGTGTGTGGGCACCACGGCCACGCAGGCCTCCCCCCCACAGCAGTAGGACACTGTTCTTTGTTCTACTCTCGTCTGTGTGTCTGTCGATCTGTCCGTCTTCCTCACCGTGACTGTGCAGCACCCGTCGATAATGAAGCACCAATTTCGTCTGTGGTTGTGAAGGCAAAATTGATGTGTTTACAGTGGGTTGTGGTCCAAGCAAGATTTATTATGGTGTGTGTGTTTGTGTGTGTGTGTGTGTGTGTGTGTGTGTGTGTGTGTGTGTGTGTGTGTGTGTGTGTGTGTGTGTGTGTGTGTGTGTGTGTGTGTGTGTGTGTGTGTGTGTGTGTGTGTGTGTGTGTGTGTGTGTGTGTGTGTGTGTGTGTGTGTGTGTGTGTGTGCATGTACGAGCTGTTTATTCGTCTGCCTGACACATTATGTTTTCGGCACCACCTCATTGTCAGGAAATGTACCCACTCTGTTTACGGCCTGTGTAGAGCCTCAGAGGTTTAACAGCAAGTAATAGAAATACAACTGTCTTGAGTTGGATGGAGATGGGGAACGAGGTTGCGGTGCCTCTGATTCACCGAGGAGAGGAGGGGGGGGGGAGAAAAAAAAGGCTTTTATACATTCTGGACGCTAAGCTGTATCTGAGTTCTGGTTGGAATTGATTGTGTGGTTGCTAAAGAGACAGACAGCGATAGAGAGCGAGGGGGAGGGAAAGACGGATGATGGGAATTGACTGGCTTTTGGTGGAACTTGTGTTTGTGTTTGTCAAGATCGTGCACGTGTCAGTGCTCTGTTTTCTGCGCCATGTGTCTTTTTCTGTGTTTGTTTCTGTTTTCTGTGCGTGTTGCAACAGCTTCACAGAGTGTGAGGCCCGTCTCTGTGATGTCGAAAAATCCCACACACCCACCCGTCACTCAGAAATTCACACAATTTGCTTTTGTCTGTTTCCATTTTTGTAATTTAACAGAGAACTCCCACTTGCTCACCATCCAGCCCGATCTGACCACCACTACTACCAGTTACCAGGGGAGCCTGCGCTCCCGCCATGATGCCACGGGGAAGTTTTCGATGACCAACGGGCCCCTGCTGGACCCGCTCCCCAACGGCTCGCACACGCTGCACAACGGCAAGCTCAACCCGGACCCTGCTGACTTCGTGAGCAGGCTGTCCACTCAGAGCTACTTTAAAACGCTGCCCCGCGATGTAGCAAACGCTTCCTACGGGACCTTTAACTTCCTCGGCGGGAGGCTGACGATCCCCAACACAGGTGGGTTTCTCATTCAGGTGCACACACCTGCTGCTTAGTTCAACCGACTTGGGCGGAAAAAGTAAACTGAACATTGTTACACTGGGTTTCGCAACATCAGGCCTCCAATTTTGAGGGGAAAGTCTCCTGATCTGGGACCTTTTTTTTATTTATTCCCAAGATTTTTGAACAGAAATAAGACTGTTTTTGTTTTTGTTTTGTTTTTTTCTGAGATAATGGTACAGGTGGGTACTGTGGTTTTGCTGCAGTTGACTCATCAGGTTTCATTTTATTCTGTGATTGATTGTGAAGAATCCCAAGAGTAATGGGGTGCTGCAGCTGTGGTGTACTTCAGTGATTCTCTTGCTTTTGTCAGTAAAAACAATTCGGTGAACCAAAGTGGGGGAAAAAAAAGCCTTAAAATGTGACAAAAAGCTGCGTTTTGCTGTCAAACATCCTCCGTGCAACATTTCAGATGGTTAAATTTCATCACCAAGTTGATCTTTTTGGTGTGTCCACACCGTCCCAATGTTGAACTGAGCAGAATACTACGTTCAACATTGAAATACTGAAATAAAACAAAACATTAAAAGAAAAACAAATTGATGTCTCAATTTTTTTTTAGAAACATTGTGGGAATCTTCCTATTAAGCCTATGAAGTACAATCTAAAATTTGTTGATACTTGTGAAAATTACTGTCTCTATAAACTAAGATTGGTTTTAGCCTGCTTTTTCCTTGTTTGCATAACTTCTGCAGACTTTAGTGTGCATATTGATCTTCATAGTATGGCTGTCATTTTAATGAGATTTGGCTTGAAATGAAGTAACTTCCTCTTAGTACTGTTCTATTATCCAATTTAGTGTTTTTTTATGTTCCCTGCAGTTAATATTTTCCACTGACCACTGTGAACTCCCAGAGTAGCCATTTTAGTCCCACGGGCCATATGTTTGACACCAAGGCTTCAGAGTTTGTTTGATGTTTCTGTTGTTGTGAGGTTTTGTTCCACTTCAGGATTATTTTGCTTTGCATTAAGAAAATAAACCAGATACCAAAAGTAGCTTATTAAAAACATAAGCTTATGTAAACTTTATTTTAAGGTAAATGAAGATAATTCCAGTAATTCTGCATGACTGATCATCTTATTTTGAAGAACTTTAATGTAATCTATTCATTGCCTAAAGTCTGTAGCTCAGGAACTGATTTTCTTTGTTGTTTATGATCAGCAGATAAATGGATCTGTAGTTCAGCCTCTTAATTTATTCTTCAGTCGTTCATCGGCTATCTGAAAATCTTGTGTTTGGTCTTTTTTCGCTTTCATTCCCCAAACAAACTGCGCCACAGTCCAACTAGATGCCCCCCCCCCCCCCCCCCCCCCTCCCCCCTTTCCAAGCAGTCTTAGTCTGGCTGCTTTGTACACTCAAAAGTTCAGCAGACCCTGAGGGTGCACTTACATCTTAACTTTTTGGTATCATTCAAACAAACTCTGGTGCATCAGCCTGCTTGTTTCAGCTCATTTGAGTTGATGAAAGCGTGTGCTCTTTCCACCTGTTCATCATTATCTATGACATGAAATCCAATTGTAGTCTAAACTGAACAGCACTCGGAGCTTTTTTTCGGAGTGTATCGCACACATGCGACCCAGTAAAGTGGAGCATGACTTGCTGCCAGTCTCTATGTAGCGTGGATGATGGAAGATGACAGTCGGGACCACTGTCTCGTGAATGTTTTACCTGCTAGTCCATATGTTTTTTATGTTCACAGCTCCTGGCTTTTTTGGAATGCACACTGACACCAGCTTGAAGGGAGTGTGTTGTATAACACCAGACAAATTAGTAGTTCTTAGTCTTCAAATAAGAGAAAGAATCTAAACAACTGAACATCTGCTGCTATGTAGAGAAATACTGGTGGAACAAGTCCTTTTTATTTGCTTTTTTTTTTTTTTTTTACACCTACTTAAGTGGCTGTGACTGGACATTAACAAGAAGAATTTATCAGTAACAGCTGAATCTCATAAACATCCTACTGTCTTGTTGAACGCAACCTACAATATTCAGCTTTAAACCTCACACATGTCGGATACTTAAGTTCAAGCCATAATAACACACAAGTATTTCAGGGCTTCACCTGAAGTGGTTCAGGGTGCCTGTAGTAGTTCTGTCAGGGGTACAGATTAGCTTATAAACAGCTGTAAGAGCAACCGATGAAATCTAAGAAATACATGCAGGTCTCATTTTAGAGGGGTGATTAATGTGGATTAAGGGTGAAAGGTTCACTTGTTTATTTAAAGAGTGACTAATTGCAATATGAAATCAGACACCAGGGCAGCACTGTTGTTTCCGCAGTATCTAAAATGCGCAATTATTTAAAGCTTTTATCAATAATCTACACAGCACAGCGTAAATTGTTAAAAATGAATGTTCTGTGCTCTGATGAGATCAAATGAGTGTGTGCCAAATACGTCATGCCCTGAAAGATTTCTGTAATAAAAAGGTAAAACCAATTATTCCAATTAGGCCTCTCGCTAATGACAGGGCTGGTTGAGTTTCTAGCTGATGTCCACAAGTGTCAGTTGTGTGCTAAGTGCATGGAGAGAGGAATAAAGATAGTCATAGTAGAGATTAGGCTCATACAAGATATACAAAGTCCACCATCATTAGCCCACTATTTTTGGTTCCCCTCTTCACATTAGCAGAGTACAGAGCTTATATAATTACACTGGAAGACAGTGTTTTCACGTGGCTCATTGTAGGATGGGCACATTAGCCAGTGCGACAGTATCTCGTGAAAGAAGAAGTCTTTTTGCATGTTTGCTCTCTCTTTTTCTCTCTCTCTCTCTCTATCTCTCTCTCTCGCTCTCTCGCTTTCTCGTGCCTTTTCTTACCGATGTTTTATGTATGGATTAACTCAAAGACATACACAATATACCACACATTGGCACCCTTCCCCTCCAAGGGACACACACAAGTACAAAAATAACATCAAACTCAGCTCTTGTGTGCATCTACTCAAAGGTGATACAGTTTGAGAGCGAGCTAATGGAAGACATGGTTTATACACATTCTTATTATTCAGACAGATTTATTTATTTTTTCTATTTGGTGAGTGGACCCAGTTTACAGTCTGGACACTGTTAAAATTGTGTCAGACAGCCACTATTTGAACAACATTTTAAACAGCACTTTAAGTGGACGAGCTTGGCATGAGAATCACAACGCAGTGCCACCAGGCTCAAACTACCTCAGTAGCTCTCTATTCTCCAGTGTGCATTCCTGCACTCTCCTGGGGAAGTACAATTTTCCAGGAGTGGTCTGTTCCATGGTCTCAATTATCTACTTGGTGGCAGACGGAGGACATTTAAACTGCGATGCGGCATGTGCTTTTGTCTCAGCTAATTGTTGACCATGGGGACGCGCGCTGCCTCGGCTGCCGGTGCACAGATTTGCATCTACTGTACCTGGAGGAGGCTGCCTCTGACCTTCAGAAAAGATTTGTTTTTTGTTTTTGCAGCCATACAGTTTTGTCGAGTGGGCTGGCTTCCTTTGTGAGATGACAAAAGCGCTGTTCAGTCAGAACAAATGAGCCTGTCCCCCATCCTGCTTACCCCTCTCTCTCTCTCTCTCTCTCTCTTTCTGTCTCTCTCTCTCTCTCCCCCTTTGTTGTTATTTGCATTAGGAATCAGTCTGCTCATTCCTCCCGAGGCCATCCCCAGAGGGAAGATCTATGAGATTTATCTCACTGTGCAGAGGAAGGAAGATTTAAGGTGGGTCTCTTTAACACTGTCTAACTGGCAGTCTTCCCTGGATGCCACTAGGCTGTTTGTTTTGATGCTCTACTGTTCCATTAGGAAAGGCTTAAGAGTGTGTGCCAGTACTGTGGAGGGAGGCGATGTAAATAAATAACGTAGCCTTTTGCCAGGATGTGCACTATTTAACTTAAATGAATTGTTTGGAAAACACTGTTTATCTGGCTTGTTGCATTCAGTCTTTCAAGGCACAGTCATTGCAGCACGCTGCGATAGTGTTATGTTATTACTCAGTCATCACAACTTGGCCCGGCTCGCGGGTGAGTCCAGCAGGCTTTCATTATTCCCTGTTACAGCTGCTAGATAATTTGCCGAGGTGACAGTATCATAGCGGGCTTACAACACACCAGTAAATTCTCACTAATAACTTGATGAGTAAAAGCACTTCATCTCCATTCATTTTCCTCTCTCTCTCTCTCTCGCTATCCGGTGCAGGTTACCCCTGGCCGGCTGCCAGACCCTGCTCAGTCCCGTTGTGAGTTGTGGCCCTCCCGGGGTGGTCCTGAGCCGGCCAGTTATCCTCAGCATGGACCACTGCTTTGACGCATGCCTGGATAACTGGGCCGTCCGCCTCAAGAAGCAGAGCTACGAGGGCGCTTGGGAGGTGAGGCAGCACTATAACTCCAGTGCAAATCTTTTGTAAGAAGACAAAGTTGCCACCCAGTGAATTTGTAATGTCTTATTGAACTCGCTGAGCCTTTCTCCGAAAACTTTGTGCAGCCGAGACTTGAAATGCGCTGCGAGCTGCAGCGCGGCGGTAGCTCCTTCTCAGCCAGCGTCTGCTTCACAGGGTTTAAATTATATTGACCATCAGGTGTTTTCTCATTGAGCTGGAACAAAAGCCTGGAAGCACTAGCTCGCTCCAGCTCAAAAGTTGCTAGGCAACATGTTTCTCAAAACAGAAATTCTCTAAGCAAATTACTGATCCTCAAAGTACTTGTCTGAGTGCTCCTTGACCATTTTTGACCGCTGCTCCCAATTACAGTGTTCCCTCCCTATATTTCTTGCCGTGAAATATTAAAGTAACCAGGAGTGCCAAATTTCCTGACAAACATGGTACGAACCTTTGCTGTCGATGCTCACACAGGCACGCTCCGCTACACAAACAAATCCAGTTCAAGACAACATACAAATCTGGACTCATCCAGGGAGCTTGGTAAGGGCGCTGATGGGCTTCGGAGTGTTAGTAGGTCTTCTTTCATGTTCGATATTGTGCATAAATTATTCAGCTTCCCCCCCCTCCGCGTGGCAGCAGAGGGGTGTCTGTGGGATGGATTGGCCTGTCTGAGGCAGAGGTTAGACCAGCGCTTTTAATCATCAGCCGGACCAAATATAGCCCAACGGCTTGACTGCGTGGCCACGAAAGGGGCCCAGAAATAAAGTGCCAGGTGGACAAGAGAGCGGGAGTGGAAACAAGCGGCAAGTGCAACGGAAACAGAAAGAAGAAAGAAACCAGACAAAGAGAAAAGGGCAAAGAAGACGAGCAGGTAATGCAGATCTGGAGGGAAGATTTGCAAGAGATGGGGACGTAAAGAGATAGTGAAAATAGATCACAGACACGGGGAAGGAGAGGAGAATTGCTCGCAGAGTGAGCGCTCAGTGGCGTAATTGAGCCACCCTACTCTCTGTTTCACTTTGAAGAAATATTAACATGATGAAAACGTGAGACTCCATTGTGGTTGCATAGCGAATGAATTGTGTCAATACTAATTCTATTGATGTAGATGGTGTCTGTTTGAATCGATCCTAGAGGGGCTCGCTGGGCATTTGGCAGGCAGAATGCTCTCTTCAGCTTGATTGGCTAATAGGAAGAGTCAGTCAACTTGCATGATGGGATTTTAGAGAAAATCTTGTCACCTTGGGTCCAATTTGTCCCCATCAAATTAGCCCAGAGAGGAGTGGAATTATCTCATAAAAACCATCTCGCACTGTGATGAAATGGGATATTTTTGCAAGTCTGTCATCCTTGTTAGTGATGCAGTTGTTATACAGCACTTCAAATGTAAGGCGATGCTTCTCATTGTTTTACATCAGTTTGTTGTTTTTTTTCTGCATGGCAAAGTAAAGTACCAATTAATTCTTGCGACATGTTTCAAAATCCGGCCGCTCTATTGTTTAGCAGATAATTTGGCCAGTTGTTTATACCTTTCTTTACAAATCTCAAACACATGCTGTAGGAAATTCCGGAGATCCCAATAATCGGATATTCGCTGCACATCCACTGTCTAGAACCATCTATTCTTGCCAGGAATCTATTCGAGTCTCCTTTCATGTCAATTGAGCACCTCGTTCATGCATTATTAAGCAAATTGATGGTGTTCTATAGGTTGTGCGTCTTCGTATGAGGGAATGTGTGTCCTTGTGTCAGTGTGTATTAAACCATTGTGCTGTGAAAAGGGAATTTGAGGCAAGAACAAAGTATTCCCTTTAAAGTGTTTCCTAGAATCTTATGTAACATTACCTTAAAGACCTTAAGCTTAGATGTGCCTTTGTCACACAGCAGGAAGAATAGAGTATGGGGGCTTTGTTTCAGCGCCACACCATCCTCCTAACAAGCCCTCTACAAACACACACCCACACATGCACACATCGGGTGCTCAAGCAAACACATCACCCTCACCTCCAACATAAATTGGGTGCTTGACCTCCCATCCACATCTTCTGCTTTATTTTCTTTCTATCGCAGGACGTCCTGCTGATGGGGGAGGAGCTGGTGTCGGAGCCTTATTACTGCCAGCTTGAGACCGAGACATGCCGGTTGTTCTCGGAGCAGCTGGGCACGTTCGCCCTGGTGGGAGAGTCCCTGCACATGGGCGCAGCCAAGCGCCTCAGACTGGTGCTCTTCTCTGACGCCTACTGCTCCACGCTGGAGTACAACATCAGGGTGTACTGCATGGACGACACGCAGGACGTCTTCAAGGTAAATTGTGACAAATGTGGCGCTGCCTGTCATTCCGTGTGGCCGGCAGATTCTCCCAGGCTCGGAATTGCACCAATTGGGTGGTTTCACATCAGCTGAGTGATGGGTGGGCTATTATGTGTAATAGCATTGTCTGTCACATTGGAGGGTTGCTAGAAATCAGCCTGGACATGTATGAGTTAGGTATAGCCATGGTAAATTTAACAATATTGCAGGCCTGATTACACCATGTGCACTTCGGGAGTATGTAATTTGTGAAAATGATGGTTCTATTGAGACAATGCATACCGTTTCTTCAGGTAAATCATAGTATATGATGGCTCTGTTTCCTGTGTGCACGACAGGGAGGTTTCACTCTTTACACGCTGTTGGCCGTTCTGCATGGCTGCCACGGGCCAGGAAGTTTCCCTTCACTTTGTTCAACAGCATATTTTGCTTCGCCCCCCCCCCCCCCCCGCCCCCCCCCCCTCCTCATGGACGGAGTATAATCAAGCACTAATGCCTTCCTCCCTCCCCCGAGGACTGCCTCTGAGTAGCCTGTTAAGATTTCATTTGCATGGTTAATTAGTAAATTAAAAGGAGAGCCTGTCCCAATCTTTTCCCAGCAACCCCTGTGCTCCCTCCCTCTCTCGCTGTTCTCTCTCTTTCTCACCCACCTCCCTTTTCTCTCTCCAAGCTGTTCCTCTTTTTTCTGACACCACCCACTGCCACAACTGCCACTTTGCGCTTGAGTCCACTTTTTGCTCGCTGTAATAGCTGACCTCCCTCGTGCGGAGGTCCGCCACCAGCACAATCTATGGATGACGGTGGGACATAAACAACAGGAGTCACTGGGGGCGCGCAATGAAATTAGCACTCTCTCATTCCAGGGAGCTGAAGATGAGATGAGAACTGTGCACAGGCTGTGGCTGTAGGGTGGGAAGTACAGAAGCCTCTCCCTGCCCACATCTGTCTCACTGAGGCTTGATTCTACCCCTGCTGCTTTCTTTGTGGTCTCTGACAGCTATTGCATGAGCAGGCGTGCTCAGGAAAATTGCTGGCTGACATTCAGATGTGTTCTAATGCAGTGGCGTATGTAAAAATGTGCATGAGGTAGACGCACATCACCCCCACTAACGTTGTACTTGCTTGTCAGAGCCCCTCTAATGATAGGCTGTTCTGTGTATTCAGATCATCAGTTGACCTCGTGGTGTTTTGCTGCAGTGTGACTGTTGAAGTGACCTTGTGCATCCTGTGTTGGATACAGGAAAGGCTACCGGTGCACAAAAATGCTCTCTCTCACTGCCTCTCCCTCTGGCTAGCTCTTATACTGCTATTCTCTCGCTCTCTTAGCCAGGAAAAGGACATCTGAGCTTGTTGACTCCAGCACTTGTGCTGCCATACTCTGCGGCTCCCTCGGCGCCCTTGAGTGCATTAGCTCCCCGTCTCTCACACAACCTGGTCCTGTGGTAAGCCACGGCGTCTCCGGGGTTTTGTAGTTTTTAGTGAGTGATTTAGAACGTGGCCCGCACTGTTTAGTAATCTCGACTCCACACTGCTCTTGGTGCTATTATGGAGGGAGCAGTTCATTTAGCAAGTACATTAACTACTTTGAGTGGAGATTAAACTTCCCTGGAGAGGTTCAGCCTAATCACTAATCACTATCTTTAAAATGCACCATTTATGATTAGACTTTCACTATGGCTGCCATTAGAGTTAATTGTAGTAAGTAACAGTGGTGGAGGAGCAGTAGGTGGTACATGAGGGGGGAGGGCAGAGCAGCTTTATTGGCGTACTGTACTCCTTCAGCCAAGTGAGTTTTAACGTCTACTAGCATACTCAACCTTGTTTGTTTTTTTTCACTCAAGAAGTTAACCATCCTTGCATGAAACAGTTAAACGGGCTGTTTTTGATGGGCAATGTAAAGAAAGTGTTTCAGCAGAGAGAGGCAACTGTAGAAACCAAACGCGATGCTGAGCTTTTTTCTCCTCTCCCATGATCGCCGGTTGTCAATCTGCTCTGACAAGCCTCTGTCGGGGAGAGTGACAGACACACACTCCCTCCGGTGCACGCGCGTGCTCGCTGCACTTATGCATGCTGTACCATGGAATCTCTTATCTCCCAATTACAGCAGATTAGAACCAATGTTATTGTCTTTGATCCTAAGTGCGTGGGGGCTCTGGGGAAACAGTGACATTTTCGTCTGATGCTTGCCGTATGTTAGCAGGGCTCTGCCGGGACCAATTAAGTTAATATTTAATGTGTGTCCCACTCTTGATGGGCCCAGCCAAGGCTGGCACAGCAGCAGAGGAGACATAATCGGCGTTTGGTAGCGCCCTCACTGTGCACTCGGTTGTTCCCGGCCAGACCTGTGGGAGAGCATCACTGATGTTCTGCCATCCCACGACTGATTGAAACACCTGCAGTGAACCGGGCCTCCGACTCGGTGCAGAGATGCACCGAACACCAGCGTCTAATTAACTGGAAGGGCGCCGACAGAGGTGTCTTTTTTAAGATCGGTGCAGTTCCTTTTTCACGTGTGGCTGTGATATTCAAGATCTGTCATTTTGTGGACAAACGGATCAAATACTCCGTTTTCCACAGAGTTTAATCCGCAGTGAACAATAGCAAAATATTTCTGTGTTTATTGATAACTAAATGTTTTTTTTTATTTAACGCCCACATGTCTGTGTTTTGTGAGGCCAGTGGCAGTGTTCATGTAGAATGATTTATAGTCCGCCCACTTTCTGTCAGATTTATTTTTTATGGAAGGTGAAGCACATGTCAGCATTTCCTTATTGAGCAGTACTTTTCAGGGACCATGATAAATAGTACCAATTCAAGTGAGTTAGTCAGAAATTTCTCTTTGCTAGTTCAATTTGTTTGATTGACCTATTATGTGAATTTCAGAGGTATTAAGTAAAATATCCAATTATCCACCTTCTATAACACTTCATCCAAATCAGGATCCTAGAGATAGAGAACATGCATACTCCACACGAAAAATAAAGCCCCATCAGCCCAACCAGGCTCACTCTCTGTACAATATGAAAGAACTGAGCATTTTGCAGCCTCTGTGAAGTTTTCTTTAATGTACTCACAGAGAGTTAACAATACAATTTGTGTACTTTTAACTCCCAGCATTTTGCCAAAAAAAGTCTGTTCTTTTTTTTTTTGATGGTTATGTTTTCAAAGCAGATTTGTTATTGAAGTTTTAATTAGTTTGCATTGAAGAGGAATTATTGATGTTTTGCATCATTGTGTGCCCTCACAATATTTAATTCAGCCTGAGTGGATGAAACAAGACAAGATGATCCATTAGTGCACTTACACAGTGTGGACATGTGTAAAAATACAACAAAGCTAAGTGAAGTTTCATACTTTTTACCAGAGAGAAAATGCAATACTTGTCCCCCATTTTCTGAATTACCTCCCCAACTTCTGCATAGATTGCTGGGCTATTTTCATAGTCCCAAGAGGATGAATTGAACTGAAGCTCTCAGATCTTCTTATGGCTTCATAATCAGGTCACAGTTTTAATTTGTTTTACGACTTCTTCAAAACTGACACTCCCATCGTCCTCAGGTACTCGGAGTTTAGTCCTAATTATCCGGATCCTAATCATCCTGACGGCATATTGCATAGTGAACGTGTTAACCTGCTTCCTGGCAGATCCTTCAAAGTAACTAAGCAGAATCATTATTGTCGTGAGGTTAAAGTGACATTTAATAGCCATAAACTCCCAAATCTCTGGTCCGGGGATTGAAATGGTGACAGAAAGGAAGTCCATTTGTGCCCTTGATATTTTTGCTTGCAGATGTACTCCCTTGTCGGTTTCCCTGTAATGACTCGAGTACATTTAGCTTTTTGTGTCTTGATTGTTAAAAAAAAAAGAAAAGAAGAAGTACATCCCAGGTTTAAATTGGTATTTAATTGATGTCCCACTGGTTAGATAGTTGTTCCTGGATTCTTTTGACCTCAAGCTATGATTCTTATTTGGGTTTTAAAGGGCTCTTAAAGTGTTTATGTGCTCTCACTGACATTTCCTCACTCACTCCTGAGCATCCGGCTGCACAGGAACATAAACTTTCTCCTTTCATGTGTGAGAGAAGAGAAAAGCAGCAAGTACAGGGGGTAATATGCACTTTTTCTTTTTTCGGATCCCTCCATCAGAAAAGTTACTAGCAAGACGTTCTCGGAAAAGAAAATATACAGCCCAGTAATTGCTGGCATTAACTTAAACAGGACAGTCCGCTTTATCATGGAGCCCAGCTGAGAAATTGTTTCCATATTATATTTTTGTGTTCCTGTGTGCTGTTCTTTCCAGTCATGCCTTGTGATTTATCAGGCAGAATGTGCATCTTTTTCCTAGCAAACACAGTCCCCATTTATAACTGAGCAGACAAGTCCCTTCTATTTGTAGTTATTAATCAGAGTTGACTGTAGCGGGCACGGCCACTGGAGCTCAGACTGATAGACTCTCAGTCAGAGAGGAAAAGCCTGTCACATCCTGCTGACAAATACACAGATTTATGGAGCCCACATAGTCAGGCTCCTCTCTATAAACAAATGCATTTGCCTGAAAAGAGCAGCACTGAAAATGGATCGTCACTATGAATGCACATTTTTAAGCACCACGTTGCTAACAGTGGAACAGGGGTGAGGGTGGGTTTATGGGGATATTAACGCCTGCGTGTTGCTCTCGCTTGTAGCTTGACTAATTAATCGATCAAGCAGTGCTCATAATCCCCATCATGGCGAGTTAAGTTAATCAGTTTATTACACACAAAGGCAAAACAAGAGAAAAATATGAGTCGGAGCTTGACCTCGCTGGGAGGAAAGGGCTGCAGCTTCGTGGCTGCCCAGTTCTTACTATACATCCAGGCCTCCGCTAACACCTTTGATTTCTTCAGTTTGTTTCGTGCCTGTGTCCGACGGCGGGCTGTTTTGTTGCTGGAAAAAGTTTGGTGCAGACACTAACCTCTTTCTGTCAGCACCATCCCGAAGAGATTAGCTGTATGAGTGTCTCTTGTTTCCCGGTGGAGCCCGGCCCCAGTCCATCACAGCCCCGGCTCTGGTCCACGCCGGGAGGACGAGGGGATGTGCGAGGAGCGGGGTGGGAGGGACAAATAGATGGTGGCGGGGGGGGTGGGGTAGAAAAAGGGGGGTTGAAGTCATAGAAAACTGTGGCCATGATTGCAGTAATCCTGTTATCTCTCTTGCTAAAGCTGGCCACTCGAGTGACCTGGAGACACAAATGTTAAGCTGCCTCTGTCTCCCTTCTCTCCTTCTCCTGCTCTTTTCACTCGTCCCTGCTCTATCTCACTCTCTTTAGCCAGCCTCATTGAATGTCAGGGGGTGGTCTTGGCTCTGCCCGGCTCTAAATTCACAGTCTTCACACACACCACGGGCTATCTTGAATTCCGTCAGAACAAAAGGGGTTTTTCTCTTGCGGTACTTGAACTTCTTGCCCATCTCATGCATCTTAATGTTTCCATAGCTGCCCAGGTTCAGGGTATCTCAAGAGAACCAGCTCTTCTCATCTCTGCTGAATGGCAGCAAAAATGTTGCTCCGAGGTCGTGATTAATATGTGATTTGATAAACTAATTCAAAACCTTGCATTGTTTTTCCCCAGAAAGAGCAAATAATATGCTCAAATTTAGCTTCTCATCTATTAGCAGGCTCACAGTGTCATTTGTTAACAGGATAATGGAGCGTAAAGAGGGCCATTATTCTCTCAGTCCAGAGCATATGCTGAAATCCTGAACAAAAACATACTCTTATGCACACTCTCCGTCACTTAGACACACATGAACAATGCATGAGGCAGACGATGTCTTTTTGAGGATGCACTCTTCAAAGGAGAAGCCCGTGCTATGTTTCCGCCCAGTCGGCTCAGTGTCCCTGTCATTTAGCGGCGGGATCATGTCCTAGACCCTGTTTGAGTGTAATCCCAGCATGTCAGCCTTGAACCTGACAAACTGCTAGACAGGGGAGTTAGTATTCATTCGGTTCGCTAGATGTTGATGATAAGATAATTGGCATTCTGGGCTGTTCTCTTGCTTGCAAGGCCTATAGATCCGCTTCTATAGGTCAAAGACCTGATCAAAGTCCACCAGCCAATTTGCAATGCTAATCGCACCCAACAAATAATTGCGCTTAAGAACTGTTTAAATGAACCTCTCAGGAAGCCCACATAATGTGCCTTTTGTGTCTGTACGAGACATAATAGCAGAGGGCTTTGTGTAGAGAAAGCACTGCCCTCTGTTATTAACTCATTAGACCTCGACGCTTTGATTCAGAGCAGTTGTCTGACCTTCCCCCTCCGAGCAAGTGGGCCGGGTAACATCACACAGCTCTGGTGTGTCAGTACAGTCAGCTGTATATTCCAGCTCGCCACATACAGTCAGATCATTGTGCATTATTAATGTTCTGTGGCATTTACGGGGTAAAAACATAAATACAGCAACGTAAATGCAGAATAGGAGTTGGATCATCACTGGGGGCATAATATTCATGTTAACAAGAGGATATGCACTAAGCAAACATGGAAATTAGCTATGCACTGAGCTAACATGGAACTCAATTCCCAGGCTGAACCAAAAAGTGCTTGTTCAGTGAAGGAGAGAGAACATCAAATAACACAGGTAGAGATTCCAAATGGATAATTAACAGCTTCCTTTCCATTATAATTGGAATCAGTCTCGTCCCGTTCCTGGGAAAGAGGGCAGAAAATTGAATCAGTGTTGTGCAGATAGAAATTACCGCCATTCTCCACCTTAATTAGATATCTTTGCTGAAATCATACCATGGGCAACCATGCTGGCATGCAAAACTCAACATATGGCCACTATCTATACACCAGTCTCCCTCTTGTAGCTGTTGTCTTTGAGTTGCGTCTCGTCGAATCTGAGGCGCATCCTGGCTCACTGTTTTCCTTCTGCTGCCATCTTGTTTCTTTCCTTGCACAGATTAAAGCAACATATCTTATTTTTGAGGTCTTTTCACACTACTGATTTCAGAGTTCTGTTTGCGCTGTTGTAATATGTTCCTCTGATTAGAGTGTGAGGAGGCACATGTGAGCAAGATCCAAAGTACTGGATATTTCGAGGACTTGTTCAGCACAAAGCTCCCAGCTCAGAACCAATTGATAAATCAGAGGGAAATGTGGTGGATATTATCATCCCATTCCAGATGGTCATTTGGATGGCAACAAATGGTCCACTGAGCAAGTCCCACAGAGATTAAAATATTAAGCATGCATTTACAAATCTCTCCTGGCACGAAAACAAAAATGAAATTAAGGAGAGTCGCCATGCGAGAACAATGAGCAGTTGACTAATGGCTCGTTCACTTCCTCCATCACGGCCCAGGTAGCCAGTAGGCTGGGGTGGCTGCAGCATTTGCATGCTAATGCAGTTGTAGAAAGCTGGGCGTGCAGAAAGCTGGGCGTACATACAGCGAGACCGGGGTTCAACCTTGTGGTGTCATTAAAGCTCCTGAGAAGGGAAGTTGATCCTGTCCTTTCCAGCTCCACACAGTGACACAACCTTCTTGTTCCAACATGTGCTGTGCCCCCCACTTCATGGTCACACTGAGTTTGTGTTCGTGTGTGTGTCATATATGAGCCAAGCAACCCTTTATGCATGTCACATGTCCCTGTTGCCTCCCCACTGCTGTTCGTGTTTTTGTGTGTTTGTTTTTCCAGTTTGAATAGACCCATTCTTGCGCCGAGCCGCACCATCTTGTGTGAGAGCGATGCACCTCGCGGAGTATACACACTAAACTCGCACAGTTATGGATTGTTTGGCGCATTTGCACGTACCACAGAGACGGCGAGTGTACTTCCCTTGACGCTTCTCTCCTGCCTCTTCCTCTTTCATCAGGAGGTGATGCAGATGGAGCGGCAGCTCGGGGGTCGCCTGATTGACGAGCCCCATGTCCTGCTTTTCAAAGACAGCTACCACAACCTGCGCCTGTCTATCCACGACATGCCGCAGGCGCACTGGAGGAGCAAGCTGCTCGCCGGCTACCAGGTGTGTTGGGCCGCCCAGAGGGGCCGCGGGGGCCGTTAGAGTCACTTCACATCAGAGCATGAACACACAGATGTAATACAAGTGCCTGGCTGAATCCGTCAAATTTGTAGATCAGCAGTTGTGGGAATTTTTTTTTTTTATTATTATTCTTTTATTGGGCTTGCCTGTGTGCTCAATTTGGAATCCAAGTTCTGTTAAATTATCCATTCAGAGGTATTAAAAAAATTAAATAATAGTCTGTGTTGAATCAGAAGTGATGTAACCAGGTAATCAAAAGTTATTCCTGAGCAACTTTTTTTTATTGTTAATGAGAGTTCATCGTCTGCCCATCTCTCAGGAAACTTGTTTTCATTTTAGTTGCTTCGGAGTTTTAATTAAGCGCGTTTGGGTTCGGCTTTACTTGCTCACTTTAAAGATTCACACAAAGGAGCATTTCTCAGTCTGTTACTACAGGACGTCTCTGTCCAATAACCTTTCGGTTCTTGGCACTGCGGGTAAATTTCAAGTCATTTATCGGAGCAGAGGGAATCTTTATCAGTGCGTGTGTGCACTCCTGTGTTCTTTATAGCAAGGACACTGTATATTTTGTGGCCATGCATGAGGTGTGTACATGTGCATGGTGGGGCTGGGCTGGGCTGTACGCAGTAACCCACAGCTTCAAACTGATTGATTACACTTGCTGCAGCTCTCTCAAAGGGAGCTTTGGTGAAATATAGAGCAGTATGTAAATATCGGGGACTTTGCAACCTGATTTTGTTTTTTTTGGGGGGGGGGTGGACTCTCCAACTCTGCTGCACTCTCCACACCTGCATGGCCAACTACACCTCAGCCCGATGATGGACACACAAGGGCTGCTTCAATGAGAGTCAGAAAATGTTCTGGCTGTAACTATGTAAGCATTGAGCACCGGGTCCCCAAAGAGAGCGCACAGGCTGTGCCAAGCAAGCAGCAGCAGCAACAATGCATCCCAGAACAGAGGCTTATTCCTCCAGACTGTGCCTGTTCATTTGGAAGTGTTATTCCCCTCTCAGCAGTGCAGTCAAAAAGGCCTTTAGTCTCCCTGGGGCCCAGTGAAGACTTTTGTGCATTTCTCCCAGTTCCTGCTGTAGTCAGTCTGTCTGGGTAACAGTGCCCCCGTTTGGCCATCACAATGTGCTGCAGGTCCACTTTGCCATGAAAGCTGAGGTCTTTTTAGTTGTTGAACTCAGAATAAAGTGAGTCGTTAATGTTCCTGCCCTTTTTTCTTTTTCTTTTTTTTTTGCTGCGCAACCTCTGTGTTTCTCTTGGGTGATGCAAATGAGTCATGAATATGCAGCAACACAGAGGAAGATAAAGAAATTGTCCATGTGGGGGGAAAAAA
The DNA here is from genome assembly GCF_963422515.1 of Blennius ocellaris. Taxonomy (NCBI): domain Eukaryota; kingdom Metazoa; phylum Chordata; class Actinopteri; order Blenniiformes; family Blenniidae; genus Blennius; species Blennius ocellaris. The sequence goes on along the minus strand of NC_137658.1, from coordinate 11,609,357 downwards.
AATCTATCCAATGCTGTGGTTACTGTTTGCTAGATAGAACCTAGTGCGGTGCAGCAAAGCTATTATACATACAGTACATATATCTTTGCCACATGATGCGCTTTAAATGTGGTGCTTCAGCATAAATACCATCAGCATCATTTGTAGATCAGCCAAGTGTGTGTACCTGAGGGGGAAAAGCTGAATCAACTAGAAATGAATGTAATGTCAGTGTGTCAGATATATTGTGAAACCTCCTCAAACTAAAATGAGGTTTTTCTGTCTGATTAAATAAGTTGGGGAGACGGCTTTTAATTTCACCACATTTATTCCTGTTTCCCGTGTCTGTATGTTGTCAGTCTGCTCCCTCAGACACAGTCAGCCGTTTCTATCTAATGATGACAGCTTATGTCACAGTAATTAATGGTAATCTCCGTCTATTCCAAGCAGGCGGCCCTGTTATGGCTTGCCTCAGACGTCAAGTCAAGTCAAATATATTTGTAAAGCACGTTTAACAACAGTTGACCAAAGTGCAGCACAATCAATCATGCAAGGTTCTGACTGCGCTGCTGCTTCTCTGTGCGCGCTGTGCTTTTTTCTTTTTCCCTCCTCCTCTCTTTTCTGCAGGAGATCCCGTTCTACCACATCTGGAACGGTTCCCAGCGGTACCTGCACTGCACGTTCACTCTGGAGCGGCTCAGCCTCGGCACCTGCGAGCTCACCTGCCAGCTGTGCGTGTGGCAGGTGGAGGGGGAGGGACAGAGCTTTGGCCTCGACTTTAACATTGCCAAGGTAGCGTTCAAGCATAACTACCCACTGATTATGCATCCGCCGTTATTCTGCATATTTGATTAGTCATCAAGGAGTCATTCCTATGCAGGCCGAAGAAAACGACTCTCATTCTTTCAACACATGTTTCCCCCACCAGGACACCCGGGCGGTGGACTCAGAGTTTCTGCTAATGGACAGTAATGCCACGGCTCTCGCGGGGCCCAGCGCCTTTCAGATCCCGTACCTCATCAGGCAAAAGATCTGCAGCAGCCTGGATGCCCCTTGTCCCAATGGAGCCGACTGGAGAATGCTAGCACAAAGACTTAAACTTGAGAGGTAAATACCGACCGTGTGATGCCGCCGGGCTTTATCTGATCGTTGAGCGGATCATGGCGATCTTCGGAGGATCAAAGCGCCTCCAAACAAAATTCAGCAGAGCTTCATGCAGCCACAGCCGTGAGTGCGCACTTGATTGCAGCCTGTTTAAAATACTTGACGAAGGGTTGTATAAATGTGGAGGTCGCACAAGCACGACACAATCGGTGCAAAGTGCATCACCGGAGTCGAGTGTTTTTCCTAAAGTTGGGGTAAACAAGGTAATGCCTCAGCAGGATAATCCTCCTCTGACACAGCTAACATTATAGGATTAATGTGGTCTTGATGGATACAGCTATCATTTCCGCAAGAAAACATGACCCCCTTCTTACCTTTTTCCCTCAGAAACAGGTAAGCAGCTTAAAGTGTGCAGCTAAACTTCTACCTGCGACATTCTGCTTAACAGTCGTAATTGGAAAGGCAGCGAGCGAGCTGCCCATCAACGGCCAGAAAAGATGGAATAGGTTTGGAGGTTTGCGTGTCGGCCGCAGACCAATTCGCTCTCGCGGTAACTGTACTCTGTCACCGGCGGACCTGTAACAGGATGAAGCCGGGCATCGATTCCTTATCCTCCCGATTTAATTTCTACCCCGTAATGAAATCAAATAGGTACACTTAATTTGTCCAATCAACTTTATTTACCCCAATTTATCACAAATTGAATTGATGCACTACCGGTTTAATTAGCAATGTTTTGCTCAACGTAATCAATTCTCATTTAGGCCTCGGGGAGAAACAACTGCTTTGCTGTTTGATCTGTCCTTAACAACATGTTTTCCCGGGAAGGCAGCAGATCCTCGCCGCTCTGTCATGCAGCATTTTTCTGTTTGTTTCTCTATGTGTAAAATGTTCAGACCTGGCGGAACGGGACCAATCAATAAAACTTAAAATGCCAAGAACCTTTTATTTGATCTTTCTCTCCCAAGACTGTGAAGACGGCTGCGTCTGAGCCGTACAAGATAAGCTCGTGTTTCACACGGCGAGGTGAATATGCGGGGCTGACGTTGTTGGACGCCAAGCTCCCGTCTTTTTTATCTGAATAATGTCACAGGGTTCCCAGATGAGTTTTTTTTTTCTTTTCTTTTCTTTCCCCCTCCTTTTGAACAACTTGTCTCTTTGTTGTGCTCTCCCGACACAGAGGAAGAGCCGTTATAAAAATCCAATTGACTCAAAATAGCGTGGTTTCGCTGTGTTCTCGGTGCTGGTGGGTTGTCAAAGGAGGCGCATGTTTGGAAGCATCACAGGATGCTTCAGCAAATAGATGATTCCAGGAACTAACAAACAGTCTGACCTTTTCTCAAGGTGAAAAGGACTCGGTGGCACTTTCTTCTCCATCTTTCTCACGCCTTGTCTCACACCAAACACTCACAACCCAATCTCTCCCTGTGCCAGGGGTCTCTTATTTTTATGTCATGTGTGCTCTACATAACAGTTAAAGGCCCAGACATCTGGAGAACAGAAAAAGGCCATTAAATCAAACAAGCATCTTCCAGGTACCACAGGGAACAGGTCTCACTCAACATCAAATATACAGCTGGCTGGGGCCTCTGCTTTGTTGTCATTGATTGGGTTTGATCGTAAAGGTTCTGCCTCCTAAAAGGAAAAGGTCACTTCCGACTTAACTGTGAAAGTCCATATAGGATTTACTATATGAGATTTAGGGTCTATTTCAACATCAAATAAAGAGAAATGAGGGCGACGGTGTTAAGCTTCAAATGAAAATTGCCTGAGATTCTGTATTTGATGGCACTTTCAGGAGCCAGACTGTGCTATCATACCTTTTATCATTTTTTTACTCAGAGCTCCAACACGGGATATCAGGCTGTAGCAATATAACACACAATAAAACCTGACATTGACAGAGTTACACGAGGCAGCGGCACAATAAAATACCTGCTGAAAAAGGTTTTCCTGAGACTGTTTTTGGTGGAGAGAAAATGAAAGACGCTCTTTTCTGATATGTGCACACAGCTCGCTTTAATAAAATCTTTTCTGATTTTTTTTTTTTTTCCCCCTCCTCTGCAGACACATGAGCTTTTTTGCATCCAAAGCGAGCCCAACCTCTGTGATCCTGGACCTGTGGGAGGCACAACACTTCCACAGCGGCAACATCAACCAGCTGGCCACCGTCATGGCTGACATTGGCAAGCAGGAAGCCATGATATTCCTGGTCTCCGACGGCGAGTGCTAACCCAGAAACGGTGGGGGGAAGAGACTTGGTGCAGAGGAAACATACAGAACACAAACACAGGCACACAGATCCACACACACACACACACGCACACGCACACACACACATACACACACTAAACAACAGTAACTGCAGCAGGAATGGAAGAGCAGAGGAGTCCCACTTCTTCACTTCAGAAGACCGTAAAAGGTTTATGTCAGATTGAGTTTTGCCAAACACAGTAAAAAAAAAAAAAAAAACTTCTTTAAATGACCAAATGTGGAAAAAAAATCCAGATTGGCTGTGCGAGGAAAAGTGTTCACCAACTCAGTGGAGAAAATACCCTTTATTTTCCATCAAAGATTAATGAAGTCCTCAATTTATTATAAAGACAAAATGTCTAATTACCACCACGCCTTTTTTTTTTTTTTTATTCAAACAGGCCAGTTGAGCCTAATGAGGAGCAATATGCAAATGTAATGTTATTACTAATGGCCACAATCGCAAATTCAGCAAATAACTTTTGAGCTCATATTATCTTTAAAAAAAAAAACTTAAACGTGAAATAAAAGACATGTGGTAGAAAGTGTAAGTCATTTCAGGTTTAAGTGAGCAGGTGACATATGCAAATAAAGGGTTTGTTACGTAACATCATGCCAGACGCTCTGCACGGCACCATGTGCCGACGCCGCGTATCACACATGTCATTATTTGTTTAACACAGAGAGGCTTGTAGCACATGTCAAAGCCCTTTGAAGGGAGAAATTTAAAAGAAAAGAACCCACCTCATCTATTCTGTGGTTTTCAATTCAGCTTGTATCGCTGCTGTGAATGTAACATCGTGATTCTGTGAGTCACTTTCTAACTTTTCCTGCTTCTGAATCATTACATGTGAGATTTGAACTTTTATTTTTTAACTGCAAAGATTGAGAGAAAGTAATTTCTTAGCTAAAGTCATATTTCGAGAGCCATTTCTATTTAAACCCTGCAATTTTGATCCATCAAGTATATTCCACATCTTATATTACCGCAATCGTTCATGGTGGCATGTTTCTGTTTCCACTAATGAAGGAGCCATAGGGCCGAAAGGCGTTCCCACTGCATATATGTGAACACAGAATGTCATTGAAACTCATTTCTAAAATGCCATTTTCCCGTTGATTACATTAATTTGCCTGGTATAAAAACAGGGCCAAAAGGGTTATTATCCCGTATGAATAATGTAGAGTGTGTTTCTCACGGAAATTCTGACAACAAATTCTTCAAAAAAATCTTCAAAACGATTACTCACGTTGAGAGGGTAAATGTGCCGCTTTGTTTATATTATTCATAAAGCTACGTTGGTGGGAATTCTATATTTGCTGTGCGGCAAACAGTATTTCCACATCAGAGGAAAGCTCGTCTCTCGGAGTTAAGCGTGGCTCATTCAGAACGTCACCCCTCTGCTCACTGCAGATCTTTTGAAAGGGTTTTCTTTTTCTGTTACTTCCTGCCAGGATACCAAAAAACAAAAAAAACAAAAAAACAAATCCAGCAGATCCATGCAGCATATTAAAAACTGCAAATTCACTCCTACTTTTTTTTTTACTTTCTTTTTAGTTGTGCTGAAATAAAATTCATTTCCATGGTAATATTTTTAGTGAAGTATCTGTCGAATCCAGCAAGTTGCTTGGTGAACAGTGTGCGCAATCCCAAACTAGCCATAGTTCTCTCTGTGTCTGCCTCAGGGTTGCATGTGAAGTTGTTTGTTCAAAGGTGTGAAGAAAGCCTGACTCATTTAAAGGGGATTTTTATTACGCTTTTCCGGCGTTTTGTGTCACGTGTGTGACGCTGCACATTTTTGGTGTATGAATACTAAAAAAAAAAAAAAAAAAGTTTTCCACATTCAGCCAGGATTGTGTGAAATGATGTCAGACTGCAGACTTCTTCTTATTGGTAGCACCTGCCAACACAACGAAGCTGGTGTTAAATTACTGAGAGAAAGGGGAAGGCGGTCAATCAGATGTTGGGATTTCAGATGAGAGAGAGAGAGAGAGAGAGAGAGGTTATAGAGCTCCATGCAGGACTACAGTCAGCTTTGCTCAAAGCTGGAAAAACACCTCAGATCAGCCTAATAGATCCTCCTTAAAATCCTCGCTCATTACAAACCGTCCGACAAGCGTTCGTGGTTTCAACCCTTTGGTTTAAATGGAGCCTCTTTTATGATTGTCAGCTATTTGGAATGTACATTTATGTTTCCCTCGAAGTGAAGGAAGAGTTTGTTGTTGTCTTTGTTTTCAAACGGAGTCGTTTGGTATTTGTGTGGCACCTCAGCCCTGGTCAGCTCCCGGAGCCGAACCTGTTAAAACACGCCTCCCCCTTCACAAATCACTTTTATATAGAGATGCCATGAAGAGAGAGTTACCTTTATATCCATTTAAAAAAAAAAGAAAGAAAGAAACCTTTGAATCAATCCCTATTCAGCTAAAATGATGATTACACCTTAAATGAATCTTTTCATGTTGAAACAAATCATCACGTGTACTATGTAAATACTTTTTCTATACCAGCCGTGTGCTGTCACTTTGCATACTGTATATCAGCAGAGTTGGTAACCAAAGTTTTCTGAGTATCGTTTGAGGCCACCGCACCCTCACCTTGTATCCATCGAGCTCTCGTTTCAGCACTATTTTTACTCTCAGCTAGTACAGAATAAGTCTCTGTCTTTTTAACTGAAAAAAAAACAAAAAAACTGCGGACTTCAGGTCCCGATCACCACTTTCTCGCTCATTTTTCCTTGCTTTTTCGTCGGTGAGACAAGTGGACGCCGTCTGTTCGAGCAGTAATACGTGTCGGTTAATTTTATCACTTTGTAAACAAATGTAAATTATATTTTAATATGAAGCCAAAAAGAAAAAAATAGAAAAAGACACTTAACTGGCGCAGCATTTGTCAAGTCTAAACCGTGACGTGTTTGCCTATATACTGTTCTTTGGCGATCTAGCAGTGAAGACTATTTGCAGTGTTAAGGGTTTAGAGACTGTTTTACTGGAAGTTTCTATACATATTTTGTTCGTCCTTACTCTGCATACGTCTACTTGGTTATTTCTATAACTGTAAGCATTTAAATACACGGCGGGAAACGGTCTCCAGTGCTGAGAGAGTCCCTGCGCTGGAACTGTACGGCGGCTAATTGCAGATGGAGGACAGGTCCGCCCGCTGACGCTGACGAGCCAGTGTTGACGCAGTACGTTTAGATGAGCCATGGCAGTTGTACAGTCAGACTGTGTGTGAACTTTTATCCCCCCCCCCCATTGTCTTGGATGTGTGGAATAAGCACATTTCGGCAATGTAATTCACCAGCCACCAGGGTGTTCAGCATCGTCACATCGAACTCGTCCAACAAGTCGGCAAGTTTATTCAGAGTGTGTGAAGCGTGTGTGATGAATAGTTTTCCTGTCATGGTGAAATCTGGGCCTGATGGCTCCGTCTAAGACTTGTCAGTAACAAAGATGCTTTTTTTTTTCTTTCTTTTTTTTTTAGACTTTATACTGTAAGTTCACTCCTGTGTCATTGAGGAAAAAATGTTACATCTCACCACTGTACTTCTTGTGTCACTCATAACTATTCGGTGTGTGTGTGTGCGCGTACCTCCCTGTCGCTCTGACTGAACGTTTCTTTTCTTTTTGAACTAAGAACAATAGACTTCTGTACTTGTGAATGTTTTTTTTTTCTATTCAGTTCCTCAGTTAAATGTTCCTTGCCTTTCTGCAAGTCAAAAATGCTGTATTTATTACATGCCACAGCGCTTATGCAATTGTATAATCCTTCTATTGTTTCTCTTCTGTTTTTTTGTTTGTTTTTACCTTTTTGTGTTCCTTATTGTTAATGTAAATTGTTGTCAAAACTTTTGTGGCGATGGAAAAACTTCTGAGGGAGGTTTTCTGTACTTTTTGGACAATGATATGGATTTGTGGGTAGAATTTTGGAAATTCGTTTCTAAGTGCTTTCAAGTATTTACTTGGCCTTATGTATATATATCTATCTATGACATTTCAGAAAGGTATGTATAGTAATTCAATTCGAAATCGTTGTAAATAAATTATATATTGTTAATTCAAGGACTGGACCTTTTACTTTTCAAATATGGTTTTCAGTGTTTCTTCCTTATTGTTAAACAATACACCCCATCGGCTGAAACGTGGCCCGAGGAATGGCATTGCATAGTTTAAAAATTCCAAAAAATTATATTAACCAGTTATTTTGACAATAATACGTTTATATTGATTTCCTCAGTGCATAACACTGCAACAGCACTCACAGTAAAAGCACCCTACATTTTGATTGTTGGTGAAAAAACCTGATTGGCATGAAAGTCATAGTACAAGCATAATTTATTTTCATTACACAAGAGTACATTTATGAGCCAAAACTGGAATGGACAAGAATTTCATACCGTCATTTTACTAGTCTGGGAACTGGGCTGGAAAGAAATTTGTGTCGAAATGTCTTCAAGTCGTCATGCAAAAAGGACCGTTTAACAAAATTATTCTATTAGGAATTAATTTTAAAGCACTATGAACATTGTCATGATCAATAATTCTGACAAGTGCTATGAAAATGTTAAAACTGTACTGAAACCAACTTTACATTTAAATTCATTGTTTGTTTTTTTACATCTAGTCTTTATAATCATTGCAGATGTATCATACAACCATACTATTGTTTATATTTTTACTTGGAATTTAAGTCGGTCCATTGATAAACTAAATCAATAAACCACATTAGATCAGATTTTAGGCACGGTCCTTCATGGAAATTAGGATTTCAATCATCTCTACATATTGGAAGTCATGCTGTAACTATGAAGAACTGGCACATTTTTAAGTTGTTGGGTTTTTTTTTATTCTGGCTTATTTTGGAGACGGCAAAGTTTCCCATAACTCTCTTGAGAAATAAAAAAAAGAAACTTCCTAAAAAGGTTCTCAGAATGCAGAAAAACTTGAGCGTTTTAACTATCCCATGTTCCGGGTATTTACCAAGACTGTTTGGGGGGGAAATTGCAATAATCACAATCGCTTTATAAAAGGAAATTACAATTTATGTTTTTCCTACTTGTATCTAGTTGTAAGTTATCTGCAAGCAGACGGTCTTGAAAAAACAAAAAGAACAAAAAGACCCACTCCAGTGCTACGCTCTGTCTCAGCACATGGCATCACACAATAACTTTATTTGAAACTTTTCAGCAGCTATAAAAAAAAAAAAAAAAAAACATTTAAAAGCCAGTTTTCTGAAGCAACATAAATACATATTTAACAACGGCTTGAAAGTAATCTAAGGAATAATCCCAATATCATAGTAACATGAGACACGTATCTCGGGCTTTACAAATGTCCCAATAATACAAGTGAATCTCTCTGCTGTTGGAACGTGAGACTTTAAAACAGTAACAGCGTGCTCTCCACCTAAAAATGAGCAAAACTGGATCAATTAAGGAGTAATGCAGGACCTAAAATTACATGTAAAACTACTGGACGGGCTCGGTTATCAGAGTGATGAAGCATTTCTATGAAGTGAGGCAGCAAAGGGACCCCACTCATTTCTGCTCGACCGGCCCGCATTACATTTGAGGGCACTACTGTGAGACTTAATGAGCAGGCCGGGGTCCTGAATAAGGCCACCGCTTGTCTGCACTTAGTGTGGGCGAAGTGGCAGATCATTACTGCAATATGTGAGGTTATTCGCAGTTCAATGGCTCCTCCAACTTGGAAGACACTGACTTGATACTGTGAGGGAGGACGAGAGCGACAACGGGGGCGGAGGGGGGGGAGTTTCTCCCCGGCCACAGTCGCATCTAGATGAAAGGCCGATGCAAAGTTTAATAATTAGTACTGATGAGAAATCACTCCTCGACTACTTCCAGTTCTGCAACACAGCATTACAGGCAGTGAGGTGTGCGCTGTCCTACCAGCACAGTAAAGTGACGACATGTGAAGTTCGCAGTAAAGCCTCAAGTACAGAAACACAATCTGCAGGATAAAGGAAAGAAAAACAGGTCGAGTTCAACTGTGTAGAGTTTGGAAAGAAGGGCTGTAGACTGTATATGGCTGTGTCGGAGGGCCAGAACAAGTGGAAAGGGGAGAGAGAGAGAGAGAGAGAGAGAGAGAGAGAGAGAGAGAGAGAGAGAGAGATGGGATCCTTCTTCTGAGGCTCGCTCGCTCGCTCCCTCACACCGGAGCAAATGCGTGGCCTTTGCACAGGGGCTTATCCTTCTTCGAGTAGAACGTCTTACCCTCCAGGTTGATTTGGCAAAGCTTTAAAGATGAAAGGAGACAGAGAGTCAGATTGAGGAACCAGAGGAGAGCCCATATCGGTCTGCAGCATTGCCAATGTGAATTTATACAGTTTTCTACCGGACAGAGCAGGAGCACATTATTTACTGAACCGCGTTTTCTGTAATAGAGGGAGTGACAGACTGCAGGTGACAGGTTAAAAAAGACTGGCCGAGAGGGGGAAAAGAAAAAAAACTTGACAGAGTTTTTCAGACGCCATTGTGCGGGGACAGTCACAAGATGGGGGGTGGTGGGGGCTGCCATTATCAATCAAAATGACTTACAGCACAGACGAAGCAGGTATCATGCCAGCTGTAGCCCAGGGCCTCCAGGAAGCGATCGCCAGCATCAATCTTAAAGTCACAGCCGTGGCATTTGGTGCCAAACATCTTCTCATAGTCTGGAGAGGAGAAACGGTGATGAGCTCAGGGTGATGTCAAGCTCGCCATCACAACCCGGTAATATTTCCCCCCAGACCTTTCAAAACTTTCCTGCTGCGCCTGTAAAACTATCCGGGGAGGACTTGCTCCTTCCAAATCCCCACAAGAAAGTGGCCTGCAACTTTATCTTATCACAAAGTAATCAATATGTCATTAAAATCAAGTATGCATGGGAGCCGGAATCGGATTTGCAATTAGATGAGTTGTGGGGCAGGGCCATAAATACTGTTAATTTCCCCTCTTCCTGTGCATGGCTTGGACTTATTTACTTGAAGGTCTTATGCAGAATTCTTTTTTTTTTTTTTTTACATCTCTCTTCATTAAATCTAGAAGAGGGGGACAAACGCACTGGGTGTCATGCCACCTCAATCATATGCTTGTATGATACAGATCTGCAGACTTTCTGGGATTAATTATGTCTAAAAACTTTGACGGAACCTTAAAGCCAACCGTTTCATATAAAAGTGTTGAGTTTGAAATACAAACCTTGGTCTAAAAATGTGAACATTTGATATCCTATTGTGCAGATGAACATCAGTATTATCTTAATTTATTTTATTTTTAATGAAGTACTATTTTTGCCTCCTGATCACGTATACCTCCAGGGTAGGAGAGAGGGGGTGTATGTGGGGTTAATTTTTCTCTGTGCAAACATTAAAATTGCATAATTTTTCCTCAAATCAAAAGAGCTTTAACCATGGCAAAATCCACGGCCTCCAGAACCACAGAATATAAATAGCATGAAACAGGTTCTCACATATTTTAAATTCATCCGAAAATGTCAAACATCTGACTTTATATAGCCACTTAAGGGCCTGAAGGACAGAAGTGAAGATGGATGAGGCTATTTTGGCACAGAACGTTAGTCTCCGCCTCCTCTTCGGGCATTCGATAACCCGGGTGTTTACGTGGCGTCGTCCACCCACTATACGTTAGTGCCTTTCCAGAGTGTGAGGCAGGGATTAGGATGAGGGAAAATTGCTCCAGATACTTGACTGGATTTGTCAGTCTCTTTCATCGCGAGGACTCCGGGGAAAAGTGTCAGGTTATAATGCTGCTGCTCAAGAGTGAGTGGGTGAGAGCTGTACAATCCCTCCTGCAAGATGCTGAGGCAGCAGAATGTTTATCAGAGCTAAAGGCATTATTCAGAATATGAGCACTCAGGTTCTGGCTTCACCACTGATAAAGCAGCAATCCACGTCAGAGCCTCAGTGGTTGAGCGGGAGGCAGCGCTAAATCATTTAGAGCATAATAGAAGCGCACGCACCATTCATAAAACCCAATAGAGAAACGTATGAAGTAAACTGGAGCTAAATAGATTACAGCAGATGAAAACATCACACTTCATGAGTGACTGTGCTGTGTGCCAGCAGATTCACGATACAGGCCCATGCCAAAGCCCTTAGCAAGACTGCAACAGTGCTTTTGCAAATAGCTGGATTTAAAAAATAAATAAATAAAAAAACGTGTGAGGGCTGCATTGCGCTGAGAAGCTTCTTCAAAGGAGACACATTTATCACAAAATGCATTTTATAAGACCTCTGAATCACCCAGTGGCTGCAATTTTCTGTTTCTGCACCCCTGCCTCTGCAGAGTATCCTAAACGGCACGCATTTTAAGTTGAAACAGCAAACAGCCTTTATCAAAGCAGCTCGATCGCAGCCTAAATGCAGCGAGGCAGCATGTCAGCAGCCCCCCCACACACACACACACACATCCACGTACTTAAAGCCAATGCCGACTTAAAATAAACATGTTTGGCTTGATTTGTGTGTGTGATGTTACCGAGAGACTTACATGGGCCGAGAAGCTCCCATGTGGCACTGGAACTAATCAGCGAGCTCAGATTTCAGCCACGCTTTTCCTTTTGCCAATGTTTCATCTTTATTACTCGGAGACATCACCTTTAATTCTGAACCCAGCTCAAAGCCAGACGGTGTTTAAAGTTTGTTAAAACTGGGCTTTCTGTGGGCGTCACCGTCAGCTCGGCCTTGGTGGATTCGCTCGAAACAAAGAGAAATCTTCCAATTGTTCTTCTGAGAGAGAGGGGGGAAAAAAACTAAAGATGTCTTTTTATACAGTGCAGACGATTTTTCTCCATGGTGACACCTTCATGTTTTTTTACGAAGCCTTGACAATGACAGGAAGCCTTGTATTATTAAATATGAATGAAGGACACAGTCTTTGAGTGACGATGCATTCAAACGAAGCACTCAGTGAAAACTGACGGACAGAGTTTGTTTATTTTATCGAGAGAAGCTGGAGTTTCTAAGTTATCATTACTCAACGTGTACAGTATATATGATGTTTTAACTATATTCCCGTGACGAGAACAAAGAACATTTCAGGTGGGCTGATGATGATGATGATGATGATGATGATGATGATGATGATGAATGAGAATCAAGAGCACAAAGTCCTAAGTTTTTAAAGGCAATATTTCACTACTCTGCACTTCACCATGAGAGGGCGCACAGCACACAAAAGGAAAAAAATACCCTCATGGGGTATCTACAACGATGCTATCTGGATAGACACCGCAGTATAATTTCATTGCAGCTTTGGGAACGTGAAGTCACATTGGTGAGTCGACCCTGCTGGGCTTCCAGCAGAAGATAAATTCTACTCTCAAATGTTGACGTTGCTTCAGAATTATGCGTGTGAGATCCTAGATCCTACGTTTGTCCGATGCTGCCACTGTTAAATTAAACATGGAATCTAGATTCTATTTATCTATTTATTTATTGACGGGCAAACTGTGTGGACCTTCACCAAACTCCAGACCAATACCAATACAGTGGATGGATACTGGATTGTCAAAAATATGTGCCGATATTTGTAGAAAAACCACCTGTGCGTATAAAAAAAAAAAAAACTAAAATATAAGACATTTCCTAGAATATAGAGCAGACATGTCAATAGCATCTAGTTTGCATTAGTGAAAGTGGGCATGTCTGTCCACTTTGCCCAATCAGAGATCAGAATGAGGGTAAACAGCCTTTCTTGGAGAAAAACCAGCAATTTATCAGATGTCAGTGTGTATCAGCATGTCCATACAGTAAAAGAGGTTTTTCTTTCTCAAACAGGTATTTTACTCTCACAAGGTTGTTTTCTCTCAATTTCTGAAAGCAAAAACGTGTTTATTTATAGGTTGCTCACTTTCATGTGTTATTGAGGAGCACAGTGTGTGTCGACTGCAGCCGCTCAGTCCCTCACCTCTCTCACAGTAGGGTTCTCCCTCCTCCATGTAAAAGGCCTGGTTCCTGATGGGAGCCTTGCAGGCTGCACACTTGAAACACTGAACATGGTAGGTCATCTTCAGGGCATGCATGATTTCCTGACAGGGTGGGAAAAAGGTCATGCATTTTTTTAGCCTTTCACTCTGGAGACAAACATCCATGTCTGGTGTGGAAAAACACCTCGAGCACATATCTCTACAAACAAGGTTCAAGTGGAAGAATTCTCAGGCGTGATGATTTTTCTCAACATTAAAAAGCTGCCATTACCCCTGTGATCTTCTTTTTGCACTTGGCACAGTTGGGCGCGTATCGGTTGTCGTGGCACTTGGTACAGTAGACACAACCCCTCTCTTCGAAAAAGCCTCCCTCCTCCAGGAGCGCCTTGCACTGCGAACACGTGAACTCCTCCGGGTGCCAGGAACGCCCCAGCGCCACCAGGTACCGGCCCCTGGAAATCGCAAACGTTAATAACCAGTCCAAGACTTTATTAAATCATCTGCATCCATTTCAGCTCACAGGGAGACTGGGGACATTTTGTTTAAGGTCTCCAGAGAACTTTTGTAATTTCAGCTGATGAAAAACAGCTCCTCTGTTTGCTCGCAACAGTGACCAGAATAAGAACTAAGATTCCTCCGTTATCAGTGAAATGTCCCGGGAGATAACACGATGTCTCCAAACTATGTGAATTTTGCTGACTGACTTCATTTGCAGCAGACACGCGGGCCCTCGCTGAGCATATTAACTGCCTCCGATGACACGAAAGGAGCAAACAGAGTTTATCACTGCGATAAACTGGATCAATCGGGCCGTCAGCCGCCTCACCTGATGATTTTGTTGCAGGCGCCACACAGCGGGGTCCTCCCGCTGTCCTCGGGCGCATGCTGCGCCGCCTGCAGGATGGAGCTGCGGTTCTGCATGGGTGTGGGCTGCACCGGCTGCTGGTGCTGGGTCACAACCAGGCTGGTCTTGTCTGGGCGAAAGCGCTCGGCGAAGTTGGGGTCGGTCACCCACGGCGGTCGACCGCTCGGATCCGAGCTGCCAGCTGCTACAGTTGCAGTCTTGGAGGCTGCAACAGAAATGGGGGGGGGGGGGGGCGGACAAAAACAAGGTCATGTTTGCTGGATTGGGGCTCAGATGAGACTTTAACGTCACTGTGAAGGAGTGCCAGTTTTCGATAATGTATATCGATGTCTGCTGTGACAGTTTTGCATTTCAGGCCGCTGCTGCCGCTGCTGCCGATGCCCATGTATTGACACTTAAGAGTAAGAATCTATTAGCGCAGCCTCCGCTGGATGCGGCTGGGCTTCTTTTTACGCATCAGCAGGAGCAAAAACTCACCATCTGGTTTCTCTGATGCTTGGGCCTTGGCAGGTGAGGGAGTTGGCTCAAGGCTGTGGGGAGAAAATGACTAATTAGTAAAAGGTACGCACAACACATACACATTTATATACACACACACACACACACACACACACACACACACACACACACACACACACACACACACACACACACACACACACACACACACACACACACACACACACACACACACACACACACACACACACACACACACACACACACGTCACAGTAACCATGGTTACTTCTCAGTGAATGTCATGTTTAGATTGGTGGCCAGGATTGTCTCTATTCCACTGTCATGGGTTACGCTCTGTGTGAACCACCAAACATCTTCCTTAACAGTATTCAGGGATTCAATGAGTGATGCAAGACAGACAACCTGCTACTACTTGAAGATTGTTGTCCTTTTTCTTGCAACTCTTTTACGCCTGTTTTCAGGAGCTGGGAGGAGACGTGCAATTGAGCTCTTAGCATTGTGATCTCCTCCAACAGGCGCATGTGGTCATAATGTGGCGTGACCAGATTGGGCCAAATGTTTTGATGCGTTAACGCATATCTGTACTTTTTACTGTTCATTATGTAAAACCGGTTAGTAAGTTACTTACATATATAATTAGGTTAGCGTCTCATTGCAATAATTTTTTTCATTTTAAATTTTCCCTTTATCCACAATAATGCATAATTAATTATTATGTTTGGTGAAACCTTTAATTGATGGTTAAAGACAAAATGTGATGTCTGTGACTCAAAAAGCCAATAGAGTAGCAATAGGTCTTTTTTTTTTTTTTCATTTGTGAGTCGATTGAAGAGAAACATTTCGGGATATTAGTAGCGGGGTGGAGTCCAGTGGTTGGGACTTTGGTCTCTTACCGAGAACAGCTGGGTTCTTTTTTTGTGAGGAGTTTCCATGTTTTCTCCAGGTATTCCAGCTTCCTCCAATAATCCAAAGACAGATTCTACCTCTGCAAACCTACCACGAATGAAGTGGGTATCAAACATGTATGGGAGGTTTCAGGCTACTGACCAAAGGAAAAGAAATGGACAGGAAGAATATCTCAACTCTCATACATTTGAGAGCCATTATTTAATCAATTCACCCATATATTATAACTATTATTGTATCTATCTATCCACTCAAGGCCCAAGGCCGGTCCTGTTGCGAGAAAAATAAAATTGCACATGTCAAATAAAACCATAATAAGTGACTTTCTAGGATCTAGAGCAGAGCAAAATGTCCCCATTGATTATTTTTGAAGGCTCCTGCTTTTGTGGTGTGCGTGTGCATGTGCGCCCACAAAGAGAGCAAAGAGAGGACAACTGACTTTCTTCGAGGAAATTTGCAAGGGGAAAAAAAAGAAACTTTGAGAACCACTGCTCCAGACCACTATATATGCAACTAAATCTCTTTTTAACAAAAGCATCTGTATTTCTACGCAAGAGAACAATGTGAGAACTTTCATTACTTCTTATGTTATTAAGTTATGACAGGAAAGACTGTTCTTGTCTGACAAGCTGGTTTAGTGTGCCAAATGTAACTTGGGTATTAAAGAAAATACAATATTAAGACATGTGTGAAACATTTTGAGCCGTTCCCAGCAGATCATCATCATCATCTCACATGATTAAACAAGACTTTGTGAGACATAAGTCAAACTACAGATGTGCATCCAATTGGCGCATTAGTGCCACATCAGAAAGCTTCGACACTAATGAGAGCAATGGAGAACATGAGCACCCTCTCCGAATGATTGACATCACTCACAGGCAAAGTTAAAGAAGGAGGAACTCATCAGATGCGGAGCGCTGTCAGATTTAGATGCAGAAGAGTTTCGCTTCAAGCCTGCATTTGCCGAAGTGTTGAAATAAAGGGTTTTCTACATTTCAAAGTTCTGTTACCCGCAGCAAGCGTCACTATATTCAGAAAATCTTCAAACCATCAACGAGACAGAAAAACAACTTCTGAGCCCAGACAGTGAGCTCTGGAGATGTATTATCTTGAGAGAGAGGAAAAAATATGACACTGCCTCAGGCATCTATCATGTTTACATCATCAACTGTGCCATTTACAATACACTAATGAAAGATGATGAAATCATTTCTCATGTGCCAGAAACAGAGGAAAATCTGAAGCGAACGATGCTGCAACAGCCCCACTGTGTCGTACTGCTTCTACCGGGTCAAGTCTGCATATCAATTCCACTCTTCGTGTATCCAAACACTAAACATAAAATACAGAGGCAGAAGCTACAGGCAGCTGGGAGCAATCTAGCAGGAAACGAAATAAAAGAAATCTGCTGTTTTCCAAAATGCACACTCTGAATAGTAAAGGACATTAAATCCCTTTGCAACAACAAAAAGATGGCTTGCAGGCCTGATGACAGTGAGGAAGTTAAACCTCCCGACCAGAAATGTTTTTGCAAAGAAAGCGAGTGAAAGGCAGCCAGATAAGACGGATCTGGAAGCCAGGTCAAATAACAGGCAGAGACCATTTAAGCCCGTTTGACACACGGACCTATGGTCAACTGAATTCCTCTGAAAAGCCCGCCTTCTGGGGCCTTACCTTCCACCTCACAAAACGGTGCTCTTGCCATCAGCAGGGTGCGAGCCCTCGCTGTGCTGCCCTACATGGCACCAGGCCAGCGACTCCGGCTCCCGGTTCCACTTCCAGAGGTTTCTTTTGCAGCTCTTCAGCAAGCTGAAGGTTGCAGGTGCAAACAGGTGCACGGCCTCCGAACAGCAGCTCAGTCCCACATGAAGCGGCCCGTGTCCTGTTTTCTTGACATTTACGCTGCTTTCAAAATTCTTCCCCTCTCTTCGGCTCAGCAGAGGCTTGATGTCATGCAGGTGTGCAATTGCTGCAATACAGATTGCAGTCGTTCAATGACGTGCAACATCTCGTTTCACTTTTGCCGTTTACGCTTATAACCTCTGATTTCTGATGTGCATCTGCTTCTTCTTTTTTTCTGCCTCCATTCCTCTGGGATACATCAACACGGGCGAGGACAGCAGAGGCAGCATGCTGGCAGCTCAGCATCCGGCTGCGAAAGGAGCAGCTTTTGATGGTTTTTTTTTTTTTTTTAAAGGAGCAAGAAGCCACTGACATATGTCACCCGCTACTCGGATGAGAGGCAAGGGAGGGTGCGGCTCTGCAAGAATCTGTGTATGACAACAAAAACATCCCACAACAACAACCTGAGGGAGGAGAGGCTTCCTTTTCGCAGGCTGCTCAGGTGGATGAGACCAACTTTCATTAAACTTGTTTCTCGCTTATATACCACCTCCCCCCCCCCAGAAAAAGGGCTTTAGTTGCTCTACAACTGTTTTTATGTACCACAAAATAAACAAGTGACAAAGTCAGTAAAACATTCCGTTCACCTGCAATGCCTCCAAGACCAGGGACATGTCTGACACTCTGAAACTAATCCACACATCTGTTACTTCCAGAGTAGACTATTGTAATTCCCCACCAGCGGGGTGTCTAAATAAATGCTTAAGAAGTCTTCAACTGATTCAAAATGCTTCCCACTGTCACCTATGCTTGCTCACGTGAAATAGATGGCTTTTTCTTTGTAAAAGAGTTTTGAGATGACTGTGATATAATCAGTGCTGCATAAGACAAATCCCAGTTGATCTTCTCTAGGTCAAATTATATTTAATTTATGATCGTTTCATTAAAAATAGAAGCATTAATGAACACCATAATTCAAAAGATTCACCGAACAACGTGCGCTTCTTATTCCCACCCGCTGCTCAGATCTTTATTGCAGGCTTCGGGTTTCACCTGCCAACCATCTGCCACATGTTCCCATCACAAACCATTTGGCAATATCATCTTACAGCAAGTCACCTTCCAACATTTTCTCTACTTGCCCCTGATAAGCCTGAGAAGCCTTTTTTAATCTCCATGTCTTTTCCCCTGAAAGTTATTTCTTGGTATGCATCTAAATCTTCTGCATGATTCCTGTCACATGCTGGCAGTGATTAAAAGTTATTTCCACCAAACCCTCAGCTTTTTTTTTTTTCTTTCTTTCTTCATTCCCCTCACTGTTATGTGCAAGGTCACTGCACTGCAGAAACTCTCTGGCTGCAATATAAATATGGTAATGTTGATCTTTTATTACATTTCGAACACTCTCCCACTTATTTTTATTTTACGTAACTGCAAAGCCTGCGTTTCCTCATAGTTGGTGGAGTCCATGTACATTCGTTTGTTGTTTTTAAGCCTGACTGCGCATTAATTTTCTCTCTGGGGTAAAAGTAAACCTTGAACCCTCATCTTTTTTTAAAAAGACACCCCATTATTCATAAATACTGAGAAAATCCCTGCTTTTACATAATCATTTTGTTGGGAGTGCTGCATAAAGACTCATGCAAAGACTTAAAAAAAAAAAAAGAAAAAACAGGGAAAGAGGAGCTGGTTATCAAAAGAAACACGAATGCTGAATAAACAAGAAGGAAAGAAGCACAGAAGAAAGGACAGAAGAACCAGAGCTGCTTTTTTCAGATGTTTTATGTTTTATAGATTATTGATGACAGCAGAAATAAAACAAAACAAAAGTACAATTTTGTCTTCTTTGTGTTTCTTAATGGTTGAGAAGCCTATTAGATGAGGGAAGATTCGGAAATGAAAACCGTGAAGGATGAAGGCCTCGCAATGTAAACAGGCAAGAAATGGAGGACAAGGGAAGAAAAGAGAGAAAGCGAGAGATCCAAGGAGGATTTGAACTTTGAAACAAACAGAAGCGCTTCCTACTGATAATGTCCCCCCACCTCCTTTTTCTTCTTCCCAAGGGTTTACTCAGTGTGAAGCAGTGTGAACTCGAAAACCGGGCCACAAACACAGTGGTCCAGTGTGTTGTCAGCAATCATCAAGTCAGAAATTCAGAAGGCCATCTTAACACTTCGGCTCAGTATGCAAGGTTCCACTTTGGGCTTTGTCACCTACGTTTCTTCTATATATTTCTATTTTTTTTTTTTTGGTTTGCTTTTCTTGGTTTCCTCAGACTTCTTGATCAGCCCGTGTGTATCAGAGGTGAATTTATGAACTGCCGTCGGACAGTCGTCGTCATCATCTTTGTCACGTAGTCGTTGCGGTGTGGCCATCTCTTAGCAGGCTCTGCATCCCAGGTTGCGTCTGGGGTGTCGCTCAGGATTTGATATTGAGAGCGCGAGCGGACCTGTCGTGGTGCCAGTCCCTCAGACGGGCATAGCGGGGACTCTGAATCTCAGTGAGGAACTTTTCCCTGACCGCAGGCAATGCAGACATGAAACAGAGACAGACATGAAGGAAACAGATTGCAAGGAAAAGAGTCAGTGACATGAGTGGGAGAGCTCATAGAGTGAAGAAGAGAATCCTTAAACTGGTGAAACAGCATGGAACAGAAGAAATTATCATAGTTATGCAAGGCAAATCTCAAAAGACCTATATGTGAATGGTATCAGTCCCATCTGATCTACGTTTTAGCCAAAAAGCAAATGAAATTAAAGAAACTACAAGAAGCCACTTCACTCATTACTACAAGATCAATCGGATCATTTCAAAATTGAGAATGCAAATGCACCTTTGAATCACGAAAACGTGCTTAGAGCCACATTAATTTGAACTTTGAAGATTTTGCAACATTCAAGAATGTTTGTGCGATTAAACACCGAAAAGTTTAGATTCAATCCTCATTGCTTCCCAAATGTGGCTCTAATACATCATTGCACATCAGACAACTCACGACATTGTTGAAAGTAGCAATATTACCATAACAACATGGGGTTAGGGAGGGATTTCAAAATCGAGATGATTTCCCCAAAGCAATCAGCAAACTGAAGCTTCAACACACGAGTGCACAAACACAAATACCCGTGACTGTTAAAGTTGGCGTGACTCGAGCCTTTACCTGGACCTCTTCATGTTTTCATCATCTGGGTCCTGCACTGAGAGATCCAGGAGACACACACATCAGAATGGCTCACTGATTAAAAACTCCCACACACACGCACATATGATTGGCTTTGCACACGTAACCAGCTGATAACGAGAGGCATGAAAATCGACGTCAGTGATACAAAAACAACGCCGTGGCTTCCGGTACTGATTACAGCCAGGAGAAAAAATACGTAGCTGTCACAGATGAAAGTAACCACCTGACATTTGTGGCGTCGCTCTAAAAACTGAAAAATGAAAAAAAAAAAAAAAAAAAAACCTGTTATCCATCTTTTCTCTGTCACTTTCTGACTGGTAGTCAGTGCGATCAGATCAGCTGTTCAATAATAAACGCCATCCCTCATATCTTATCTCAACCATCCGAACCCCAGCCCATCACTCCGGCTTTCAGTTCGGCTGCGTGGGGGGGGGGGGGGGGGGGGGGGGGGTGAGCGGGCCCTGACTTACTGAAGTCGGTGCCTGTGAGCTGAGCCAGGATGCGGAAGGAGCGAGACTGGGTGGTGCCGGTGCGGGGCTGCCAGTCCTCGGTGTCCTGGATCAGCCTCTTCTTGCTGCGATCGTTGGGGATAAAACAGGGGATGTTCTCCACCCTGAGGCCGTGCCTGCACATACACCCATCAGCAGCACAGGGCGGGCAACGTTAACACAACCATACCCGGAGACCACTCGCACCCCTCAACCCGGCTGATCTTGAAAGCAGGAGGGCATCCCCAGCACATCATGCAAGATCTAATGCTTAGTATCAGAGTCATGTAATCAAAGAGCTAATGGATGCCCATTACCAGATTTCTCAGGGGCACAATGTAGCCTCTCATAAAAGGATATTACTACAGGAGCGATCGCATCTATACCAGTCATATAACTCAAGAGGAGAAGAGCCAATCACCTTCAGTAGCTGGCCTTGTGCGAGGGAATACTCCACTATGTGTTTAAAAGCTGTTATATTTGTTGAAACATTCAACAAAGCAGAGAAAAGGGATTTTGTTTTTCATACCCAACACCCTTTCATCACAGCTGTAGGTCAAATGCAGCATGCATTCATCAAGAAGCAAGGGAAGGACAAAAGATGAATGGTCTCTAATGAAGTGCCATCTCGGCCGTGTAAATCTTATTGCTGAATCGACCAACAAACAGCAGCTTCTCCGCTTTCATAAACAGCCTGCACACCAGAAGCTTCAGAGCTGACAACACAGTCAGCATGCAGCTGTCCCCTTACTTGGCCTCGTGGTAGATATCATCATAGTAAGCTGGTTCACCCCTGTAAAATAGACCAAAGACGAAGTAAAGACCGCTGATATAATGCTAGAAGGAAAAGATGGACGGGAAGTCAAAAAATGAGTGAATAAAATTCATAAATAAAAAGGTTATAGAAGTAGTTCACGTATGTAGTTTTGTCTTGAATCGAATAAGAAACTGACAAAGACGGAAAAAGGTTTGAGTTATCTTCGAGTAAATTGTTCCAAAGGCAAAAACTAAATCTATTTGAGGATGTGTTCCCTGGACAGAGTTATGAAAGGGAAAATGAAAATATGAAACAGACCGGTTTCATTTCTGTGAACCACTGCAGTCGTCACAAACCAGAAAATATATGTAATCAGCGATGGGGGGTCGCAGGTACATGCGATGAGTCCGGAGGGGTCCAAACTACAACCAGCAATCAAGTATCATGTACATTTTCTGTGATTGGTACTATTAAACCACAAGAGGTGAAGCAACATATCATTAACATCAACCTCCAATGGGTGGCTCTGCCTTTTGTATATTTTTCTCCCATGTGGCCTGAGGAGTTTGGACACCTCTGGAGAGGAGAGTTAAGGTGGATACACACTCTGCAAGAACAGAGAAATTCTGTAATTTCATACTTCATGAGAAGCTCAAGTTGAGAACTCCTGGACGAGACGGGGGAGGGGGAAAAAAATTGCTTGTAGGTGACATAATGGCTTTTTCAGTATTAACTATATCCGCTTCACATTTCCAACCAATCGCACATTAGTTGTCAGACGGCGAGTCGAAAATGAACCACAGAAACTCTCAAACCTGAACCCTGAGAGACGGAACCAAATCTCTCTCTTCTTGTAGTGTGTATATACACCTTTACTCTCAACAAAAACAAGTAATCAATATTTTACATCAGACTACAAAAGGAGTAAAAAAAGTACTGACTTTTCAAGAGTTTCCATCTGTGTAGATGAAAGAGAAAGAGGAAAACACAAAGTGAGAGAAAGGGGTCAGAGCTTGGCTTTCCGGGCAGGGGGGGGGGGGGGTCAATGCATGTCTACAGACGTACGCACCAAAAGGAAAGGAAACAGTGCAAAATGCAGAGAGCATGCGGGAGGTGACACGAGACATGCCGTCACTGTCAACGGGCTCAGTGGGTGAAGGACAGCATTGTTCGTCTGTCAGATCGCCCATTGTCACCCTGACCCAAAATGACTCGGAGAGACGGGCTGCCGAACACAAAGAGTTATGTAAATGGGTGCAGCCTTTGCCGGGGGGAAACAAAACTATCCCCAATTTATTTGACACTGCACTTCGCTTGCGCTCCCATACACTGGAAATCACGTTAAATGCCAGAGCGGTGACGCATCATGACAAGAGTACGTACCGCACAAACAGCATGACACCAAACCTGTTTTAGGAGTCAGGCCCGGACACATCAGACATGAGCCGCTTTCTGCCGTTTTATGAGGAGAATTGAACAACGTTTTCACCAGACTACGCCGAAATGGTCAGCGCTCCTTCCGTCTTCGAGGATAAAAAGGAGAGGGTGGTACTTCACAAATACGTGAAGCCACTGCAGAGAAAGTAAGTGGTGTTGCATAAGGAAAAAAAAGTTTTAAAAAAAACAGAGCGAGAGAGCAAAAGAGCTGTAAAAGCCATGTGAGAACTCAGCAGAATTTATGAGTGAGGCTAAATACAGCAACACGCCGCAGCTCACCAGTCAAAGCACAACCGTGACCCAAATTACAAGAAGTGGACCGTCCCGTCCTTGAAGACCGTTTCGTGCCAGTCTGCCACTTGCTGGATTTGTAAAACATATTTTAACAGAGTCCCTAATTGCAAGGGAAAATCTTGAAATTGGGCTGAAAATAAAACTGGGCAATTACAGCTTCCAGAAGAACAAGACTCATCTTTTTCATCACAATAATTGATGCACTACATATCTCTCTTATAAACTGATGAGACACTATAAGACATGCCTTTAAGGTTAACCGGAGACTCTAATTGTGATTTAGTGATTGTCCGCTTCAGCGTCTCAGCTGGAAACCCAGTGGATTGATGAAAACACTCCACAGTTAAAGTAAAAAAAGATGCAACATGGCCAAAACATCCCCCCCCCCCCAAATTTCTCCTATGATCTGGCAGCAAGACCAAACTATTTCCACAGTCCAGTCAATTAGAATTAGCTTCAAATGAAATTACATACGAAATGAGATTCCCTAGAAATTTCACAGCACTAAAGTTAATTGTCTCTGAGCATAATGGTAATAGTCGGAGTATATAATATATTATTGGAGGGTTTTTTCTTTTTTTAAACAAATATAATTATTTTCTTACTTTATCAATGTCAATGACCAGAAGGCGAACACCAGGGGAGTGGAAGCTACAAGTACTGAAATCAATGATTTTGCTCCATTACATTTTTGGGGTTGTTGTACCTCACTAAGCTCTTCTAAGTAGCTTACTCGTACATTAGTACAACACACACAATACATATAATAATGGATTACCAGAAAATATACAGAATCCATGCACTGATCAGAGGGCTATAAATTAACTTTTAAAATCGAGAACTTTCAAATAACTAGGAAAAGCTTTGGAATTGGGAAGACAATGCAACACGTTTGGATTCAAGAAATCAAGCACTTAAAAAAGGAATATAAACATTATAGTCACTGACAACAGGGACAAAGGGCAGCTGGGATTGTAGTAGGTGTTGTTAGGACCTCCGCTAAGGTAATATATGTACATTATCATTAGTATAATATTAAAGCCCTTTTTTTTAAGTTCCTTTCTCATTTTCTCAACAACTTGCAAAAGTTTAATTCTCATAATGCACTCATCTGAATAAGATATATGTTTAATGCACATTTCTCAGACAAATTCATTGAAATAGCCATCAATAATGCAATTAAATTATCTGTAGTTTTTGAGTATTTTCTAGTTTTACTTGAGTATTTTTTAGCAACAGTACTTTTACCTGTGATTGAGTACAAATATTATTAATTGAGTGAATCAGAAGTTGTATTTGAGGGGAAATGTTCAGTACTCTGTTGAACAACCATGACAGCCCACTTTTCTACCTGGTGAATAAAAGAAACTAAATGTGTGCTGCCGAGTGAATTCCACAAGATGCATTTCCAGCAAACTAGTGATTGAAGTTTCAAGGATGCAAAGAATAATCCCAGAAGGTAGATAGTTCATCTGTTGAAATGGAAAAAGAAAATCACGTCTAGAGGAAATGGAATGAAATGAAATTTCTCTTTTGTTATGAGGGACAATATGCGACTACATTCCAAAACAAATTCATTTTTTGCATCACACACATATGCAAATACTACACTCGCTTGAATCCATTTTCTGCAGACTTACTTTAACGCAAGCTATGGTTGCCTTACCTGCACCTAACCTTAAACCACATCTTTGCGCACAATCGGCACAAAAAAAAAACAAATAGCTGACAAACGTTCATTTGGTCGCTCCAGTGTCACTAATACAAGTGCACAGGCTGTAAGGAACAGAGGAAATTTTACTAGCAATTTAGAAAGCCATAAAACTGTGACTGATTATTGACACGTCGACGTTTGATGAAGCCTTGTTTGTCATCCGTTAAATTCTGCCGCATCGATTTGTCAGATGGAGCACGTTCCCACTAAATATTCTGCATTCTGCTAACAGCTCCACAGTTTATCGTGACACAATCCATAATGACGGCCTCAAATTGCCGCTGCCGCTTGTAGCAATCAGCGCAAGTTTCAACAGAAAAGCATCATCATATGCTCTCCATCGTGTGTGCCAAATTACTGGCATTGCTATTAAAGTGGTGAGTCAGCAGACATTTGCTGTTTTTTTTATCTGCTTCTGTAATGTTTCTGAAAGTATGAGACATGGTTTTGGCCCCATGTTGCGGCCGTGATTGAGCTGGATTCTCCTAAATCCTGAAGGGGCTATTTTTTTTTTTCTTTCTTCCTTTCAAGTATAAAGCCAGAATAATGAGATATCAAAAATACCAATAAACCCACATTAGTCACGTCGCCTCTCCAAAGGTAACAGTGTTTATTGATATCCACCTACCCATTCTGTGGCTGCTGCGTGCTGGCGCCGCCCTGTGAGCCAGGGGCGTTAAGTTTAGGCGAGTAGGCCACGGGTTTAATAAGAGGTCCTGAGTTGACACTAGCGCCACCTGCTGTGAATGGCCTCGCCACCTTGTTAATGGCCGTGCTCGGGGCAAAGGAGTACTTTGGCTGAGCGGAAGCTGAAGTGAGCGAGTCCTGTGAGGAGTGTGGAAGAGGGAGACAATGCAGCACAGTGCATGACATGCAGTTAAGACATTTCTGACACACACACACACACACCCCCCCCCCCCCCCCCCCCCCAAGAAAAAAGACATTCCTGAGGCGGTTGCACAATCCCAAGCTGTCCGGTTGCAGGCTAATATTTTCTCGTGGCAAATGATTACTTGGTACCGCAGTAGCAGTCCTGTCAAAGCCTGCAGGCTTTCCTCTACACACAGAAGAAGTGCTTAAGAAGTCGCCTTATTTGTATTGGCAGCCGGCCAACGGCTGGCCAACGTAATCTGCTGGTGCGGTTGAAATGGAAAATACTCAAAGTGAGAACGCTGTCAATTTAACTGACATCTCTCAGTAATGAGATTTCTGACAGAGCTTTAGGCTGCAAAAGACTCCCCCCCCAAAAAAAGGGACACGGGCTTTTTGTTAGCATTATAAGC
Organism: Blennius ocellaris; assembly: GCF_963422515.1. Classification (NCBI taxonomy): domain Eukaryota; kingdom Metazoa; phylum Chordata; class Actinopteri; order Blenniiformes; family Blenniidae; genus Blennius; species Blennius ocellaris. Next base: position 11,582,822 of record NC_137658.1, on the reverse strand, counting down.
CAGCTGCCTTCGCTTAAAAAAAAAAAAAAAACTGTGCAGTACAGAGCAGTTTGTGACACTGTGGTACCATTCAGATTGTATTCGGTTTGGCAAGTAGCTCTGTCGCTATTTGTTTGGCACTGGGGATTGTGCAAGGCGGCCCAAAATTAAACTACAGGGACTTCCAGGGGCAACACTCAACAGTCCATCCAGCAAGCATCTCATTTAGCAACCCGTTGATGCTTGGCTAACGCGCCGTGCACAGACTGTGTGAGAGCTTCACAACGCAGGTGACTCGGAGGAATTTAACACAAAGTGACACGACACTACAGCGACTCCAGTCGTGAGTAATGATTAAAGGAACTTTTAAATTCGGTGTCGCTGGAGTGCAGCGACAGAGCATGCCAACATATTCACACGGAGGGTTTCGGATGAGTCTTACCTTCTGCTCTCCTCCAGTTTTGAAGGTTCTGAGGAAAGAAAGGAGAGTAATTAGCTTCGTTTTGATACAACCACCAATTAAAAGAAGCTACAATTCTATCATATAAAACACAGCTTTTGAGCGCTGCCTGTGTGAGAGACAATCCTTCATTGAGAAGAACATTCAGAGGACAAACATAACATAATCACAATAAATAGTGCATCAAATCCACCCGTGCCAAACATGCAAGCTTACGGGTCAAAAGCAATGCAATCGTAAACTGGACAACAATATGTTGTTTTTGTCAGAGTGTAATGACTTTAACTGATTTGTGTAAGACCGCAGGTCATAATGAAACACAGCAGATGAAATCAGTGAGGCAGCAGTGAAAGATTTGTTGTGACCTATAGGTTGAAAAGGTGCGGTCCATGCGTGAAAATGCCAAAAACAAAAAAGGGAAAAGGCATATTGTCTTTGCTCATAACATTGACAATATTCTGAAGAATTCTTCTCGATTCTCAACGTTTAGGCTGAAATTGGGAGATTTAAAACCTCGAAATTAAACATAAATTGAAGATAAAAATAATTCCTATAATACTTTATGTTTGGAATTCATCACCGCGTTTATTTCGAGTGAACAACTGACTGATTTAGTCAGGTTTAACTATGTTGGAGTGGATGAACTACAGCGTCTTGAGATTTGCTGGTAATCAATTCATAACAGGTTTGATGTACATTAGTCGTAAATCATTTACGTCAACCATCTATTATGAATGCGTGGCATGCATAAAGTGAAGTCTATTGGATTCCAGGCTACAAAACTTCAGCTCTGTCTTCATATTTCAGTACACGGTATGAATAAGTAAGAAGAGGTGAAACAAGCAATTTAAAAAAAAAAATAAACCTGAAGTTACTGTAGTGAATCACAAACAGAAGAGCCTCGCGTCGCCCACCGAGCTAAAAATACAAATGCCACAGAGTTGCACACTTCTTAACTCTAATCCTGGGCCTCACTTTACTGTGGTGCCGCTGCTGAACCGGAGCAGACGTTTATTAAAATATCTTTACACCTTCGCCACACGGCAACCCAACCTGGCATTGCTGTGGGCTCCTGAAATAACGGGCCGTGAATTACGACTATCTCCTGACCTGTGAGCGAATGCCAAACAAAGCTACTATAGGATGAAGCGTCACTGCAGTCGGCCTCATTATTTCACGCTGCAATCACACGCCAGACAATGGGCTGCACTTCCTGTGACAGAGAGAAGTGGATGTGGTCTGTGTCGTTGCCTGCTCCGCCGCCGATAGAGCGATTTAAAGACGGGTTGACATCGGGCGGGAGCGGAGAGGGAAAGCATAGCGACATGTTTGCGCCCGCCGCATTTCCTCTGGACTCTGTGTCACAGTGAGTCATGCTGGAGATCGAGGACATAAGGAATCGCTGCTCTTGTGCTGTATTTACTTTAGCCCCGTGGACGCAAACGAGCGAATTTGGAGATGAATAAGTCGCCAGTTTTCTTGGAAGAAATTAGCTCTCCCTGTTCTGAAACTGAATATGCACAGTGGATGAAATCATTTCCCGTCTCATTTCATGGATCACTTATTTCAGCTGATGCGTGCTTTGGCTTTCGAGCCAATGTCAGATAAAGGCAGCAAAAAAAAAAAAAAAAAAAAGATTTCTCCCACCTCTACTCACCGCTTCTCCCCTGATACTGCAATCAAACGTGCACAAACAACTGACATATTTCAAGCATCACCGTGCACTCTAGTTCACGGATACTGAAACTGAAATATGGCCCGAATCTGTCCCTATAGCTGCGGCATGATCTCCAGCGGTCATATTTTCTTTGATTCAACGCTCTATAAAAACCTGCGGATAAAGCGGAAAACCTTTCCCATAAAAAAAACGACACAAGATGATCATTGGTGCTGAACAAAATGAGACACTAAACCAAACAATAGACCATATCTCATCAGCGTTGCAGCTGTCCTCCTCTCTTGACATAAAAGAACTGTGGATGGCAGCCAGAATAGGAATAAATAAAAGCCACAATGGCTCCTCTCTGAGAAGTGTTTCAGGAAAACAATATTTGCTTGTCTTAAAGTGTAATAACAACAGGACGGGGTGAGATGAAGAGGGGAGGCTCGGGATCCATGGGAAGAAAGTCATTGGTGAAAGAAAACAAGACGAGAGTGGAAGAATGTGAAATGTTTACAATAGTCAGGCTCCACAAGGAGACGAGAAATAAGGGGAGGGAAACCACAGAGCGCGGGGAAAAGTATGGCGGGTGTTAAGTAAACATACAGGCTTATTACAGGTCCATCAAAGCATCACCGCCACTCCCTGAGAGATAATGGTGGAAAAAGAAGTCCTCCCTTCCTTGAGCAGTGCACAGAAACAATATGTCTTTAAATTCAGTTTGCTCAGTCATTTAATCTTCCTTCACCTGATGAATACAGACGGAGTGAAACATAAACAGAAATAGAAATATGACAAACAGAGAGATCTTTTTCTAATCCCCTCTCCGTGCAGCATTATCGATTCTCACAGAGCTTTTCTTTTAATTGCTCTCATTTCCACCCCTTCGCACGTCGAACGCCCAAACAAAGAGTGCCCTGCTCTCCCCGTCTCCGTCTCCGTCTCACACACCCTCAGTGTCCCTTAAAGGCATCCAGTAGGTTGCAGAATAGTTCACGACCTTATTCTGCACAGAAAGTACAAACAGAAGTGTTACTAGTTGGCCTCACGAGGAACAAACTGCGGCCGTTTGCAAGCAAAGACGGACATTTTAACATTCTAGCCAGACTCAATAACTTCATTGCTGGGTTTGATGGATGAAAACTTTTTAATGTGGAGGCGCATGAAATGCACGATAGATCAGACTTAAATAATCGATACTAGTTCCTATTATTTGCGAACTGTTTTACAACTATTCTCTTAGAGTTTTCCCAAATCAAAGGGGAAGTCTTAGAGGTGACGGGGGGCCCCGAGGCTTTGTCTGCTATTAGGTTGTCCAAGTTTGATTTGCTCATAGAAACTATGACCTGCTACACCGTGCTATGCGGATTTCACAAACTTGGGTACGACGGCAAGCCTGACTGCATGATGTCACTCCTCACTGAAGCAGGGGAGACGACCTCACAGTGCAAGAAGTTTCCTGTCAGGAAACAACGTCGCTCCAACAGCATTTATGTACAGAAAAGGTTTCTACCTCCAGTGTTTTCTCACTACAAAGTAAAAATAATGTGTTCCCAGTTGTTTCCTGCTCACAAATAACACTGAATGAATGGCGGCAGCTTTCAATATATTGTTTTTTGATGTGAAGTACTTTGTGCTACAATTCTTTCTTTGTGTGGAAAGAAATGCGATAATATTAATACGTTAATGTGTTTCATCGTTGATTTCATCTCATTTTCATTTCAGTTCTCTTTGTCAATACATTACTTCTCCTCATTTATCTTGTATATCTTCTATAATACTTTCTCCTTAAAGAGGATGCAATCTGATTTGTATTTTACTCCATTTTAAGTCGCGACTCATATTTTAAAAAGGTTTGATCCATTCTTGTCTTGCATCATTTGTTTATTTTTCTTCCTCACTTATTTTACGACATTTGTGTCAGTTTAAATATCAGCTAGGATTTTCAGATCAGCTCTCAGGAAAAGCCATATAAATGGCCCGTAGCTGTTCTGACTCTCAACAAACTAAGTGAACAAAGAAGATTTGTGAGAATTAAACAGCTGAGACTCTTGGCAGGCACCATTAAAGTGAACAATGCTACTTTCACATTACTTACGAGGATCACAAAATCTGAACGAGTCCCATGACAGCCGCAGCTTCATTTTTATAGCTTTACAAGTCAATACCTTCTCATTTTCTGAAGGTTTTAGACTCTTGAGTGATTACAATTCATCTCTCTTTTGGGGAGAAATCTTTTTTCTTATAATTAAGCTCCTGATGAAACACTTTGGCTGAGACTTTCTGACGTGAGCAGGTGTGAGCGCTGCCTATAGGAAGGTTATCCAGTCCTAATTAAATGCATGCAAGAAAAGGAACTGTGAGAAGGAAAGATTAACTTCCCTGGCCATGTTTTAGATCTTTTAATGGGAGGAAATGTTTCAACTAATTCTGCTACAAAGTTGAGGCATATTGTAAGATACCCAAGGTTCTTCTGAAAATGGTTCATTTGAACCAAACAAAAGCCAACGCATCCACTTAAGAGCTGCTGGCATGCATATTTGCTGCTAAGTGCCGACTATTCACCTCTGCTCTGGCTACTTAGGGATTATAAAGACTGAATATTATTGAACAAAGCCTGAAAGTAGTCAGAGACCCTGAAGTTCAGTCAACGCCATGTAATAACTGATAATGACGACATTTTCCTGTGTAACATCGACAAGGTGATGTCGTTGTTACACAAGGGGAAAAAAACAAAACAGGTGCGTTGGGAGAGTTTGCATGTTCTCCCCGGGTACAATTTACGCGCTCTTCCAATGTAGAGTTAAAACAATATCCAGGTGCAAAGTTTGCATAGTTTACATGTCCTCTCCCTATATCATTCATTTCTTGGTGGCTCTAAATTGCATCCATTTGTTAATGAGTGCTTAATTTTCTCCCTTTTCCCGTTTCCATAACCGAAACGCGGTGACGGTGGGGTCAAATCCCTGCACCTTTGGCTTGGTGGGAACCCGGGGGGGGCCGGGATGGATAATAAATGTATAGTAATGCATGTTATTTGTGCAAAAATCAGAGTGCAAGTTACAGCCCTGCTATCCAGTTACACTCTAAACCACTTTGTCTGCATCGCAGCCATAAAGGGTTGCAGTCAATCCCAGCCAAAAGGCTCTGGCTGCACAAGTTGCCAGTCTGTCACAAGTCCGAGCATAGCTTTTGTTCTTAATTTTACATTTACAAGCAAAATGCCAACATATTTTGAGGCATCTCTCCGAGCTGAATTGTGCACCTGCCCAACAGCTGTGCTTTCAAATGCACTAAAAAGTAATTAGCTTCAACTCGTCCATGCCAACAAGAGTTTGGCAACCACTTTTAGAAATGCAACATGGGACACACTTTTAATATGCTTTTTCAGGTTCTCTAATGAAAATATGAAAGCTGCAGTTTTTGTGCCATACACGTGTGGGCGGACGCAGGTACACCTTTAAACAAGATAGATGACACGCCAAAAACACAACAAAGCTTAGAAAAGCATGTTATTTCTAAATTACAAAGTTGCAGGACTGTCAGGAAGAAAACTACATGTGTTTCAAATGACCATATGGTCGTACAATTTGTGAGGGGTTTTTTCGTTTTGTTTTTGCCAATATAACATGATTTGTTTGGCATTTCATAAAATATCCTACAAGTAACAGAGAGTCAAACAAGCTCACAAACAAAAGGCCTCTGGCAGAAATCACCTCATTACTTTATAACCTTTGTGATGCAGTGAGCTTCAGTCAGGTCCAAACCTAAAAGTAACTTAAACCTGAGGGACGCTAAACAATGGCATGAACCATCACTTCAATGCATTTCGTAACCGTTGTGATTTCAAGGACATTGTGATATCTCATCTTCTCCAAGTATGAATAAAGGAAGGTGGTGTGATGATGGGTGATGATTTATGCTGCTGTTGGAATGACAGACAATAACGCTGGGAAAAGAAAAGCAAACAGAAGGTGAACGATAGCGTGGCATTTCCCTGTGCTTTGTGGCGCTTACTTGCTCAGGCTGAGGGTGAGAGAGTCTGTCGCTGCTCTGATCTTGTTCTGTGCCTCCACGTGGGTCATGTCCTCTGCGTTGGAGTCATCAATGGAAACCACCCAGTCGCCCACGCCAACGCCAGCCAGGGCCGCCTTGCCACCCGGCGTCAGCTGGAGGGTAGGAAAACAAAAGACGTTCAGACAGAGGTTAGGGCCCCTTGTGAGAAATCCATTTAATGGGAGACGACAGTGATAAGAGAGGAGGAAAACAAAACTCTGTTTCAGGGGCAAAAGTGCAGATTGGGTAACGACATAATTCACAGGGCTGATGCTAATTTATCGGACCAATTAAATGTGACTACAAACAAAATGACAAAATAAAAGTGAAATACTGATCCCAGTATGAAATAAAAACAACTTCGGAATTTTTAAATCTTTATTATATATTCACTTTTGTCACATTATGTCTCTATTAAAAAAAGGAAAGGCTTAAAATCACAATGACTCATGTGCTACACGTCACTGTGTGACCATAATACTTCATATGACAGTAGTTTAAACTGTGTACTGGCAAAAGCTGACAATATAATTCACATAATGCAGGAGCTACGATTCCAAATATCATGATAAATGACGTAAACAAAGCCATATATTGAAAGTCTCAATAACAACACAAATAATTTTGTTTAACTAAAACAGGGAGAGACGTCTCATTTCAGTCTCTCTCAAAAGATCTCAAAGAAACCATCAGTCATATAAAGTAAAGTATCATGTATAAAAGAGTATCTTTTTTTTCTTACAACCTTGTGTGAAATGTGATGGCATCAAAATCCTGATAATTACAATAATGGCGTAATAAAGTGAATAACGTGTTTTTTTAAAACTGTTTTAACTGTAATAATCTTGAAGCAATAATATGATATTGTTTATTAGTAAGAAAGCAAATAATTATGCTAAATGTAATTGTTATTGTCTTTGCCCCGAGTATTAAAATTAAGCTCCAACAGAGGGTACCCTGTTGCATAAAACGCATTATTGTATTTTACTTGGTCCATATCATTTTCTATTTTTTCTTAATGAGAGTCAGGAAAAATTGACAAAAACGCTGTAACCTTAATAATTGAATACAGACTGTTTCAATCAAAGCAATAGAATAGAAAACTATTTCTAGAATAGAAAACTATTAAAACTACAACTAAATCCTTATCGAGTTGCACTGTGTTTTCCTTCAGCGCTGAACTGAGCTGCTCTGTCTGTGTCCGGGAGACGGTTTCTAACTTTAGTTTGAACTGGATTGTACATTCCAAGAGGTTTTTCCAGGCACTGCAATCAAACACTAATTCAATTGATCCGAATTTGAAACGGTAGCATTAATCATGAGAGATTTCACTGTGGCTTACCATCAAACTCTTTATTTCCTAATTTCAACACACTGGAGGCCATTAGCTCATGCACGATGTGAACAGTTGAAAGCAACATGCGGAAAGTCTAAAAACACACACACAGCCATGTTCTGGAGCGTCTGTTAACACTTAATAATCAGCTTGGGGAGTCTGTCTTTCTGGGGCTGCTTCACTCAACACGACTAAGTACAGGCATTAGAGGTCATCATGATGTCATCAGTCAGCAGCGGATGATTTACCGCAGATGTGAGTCACAACTGTGAGATATCTGCAGACAAGGGCCACATGTTCCCAGCAGTCATATCACTTTACCGGAATGAATCATTTACCTTTTTCTCATTCAGACAGGTAAGTCACCACCTGACAAAAAAAAAAAATGACATCAACCTTTGGTGCCGTCACGCACCCTATCGAGTCAGAGTCTGGTTTCAACAGCACCAACCCGACATAGTCAGTACAGGCAGTCGTGGGTTATCTACATGTGCTCATACACAACTGTGCCCATCGTGTCCTTTTAACTCTGCTAATATACCGGGAAAAGATGCCAAGCAGGGGTTTTTGTAAGGGCTTAGTCAGCTTGTCCGGGTGGCTTAATGAAACTCAAGACGTGTGTCAAACTCTCAGATAACCAAAGAACAAAGTGGTCAGCATCAGATAAGCAGTGCCAAGACTTCTGGGGGGGGGGGGGGGGAGATAAAAAAATAAAAAAATAAAAGTAATAGGATTACTCTGTGATGTCATGGATCCCTGCAAATGTTAGCTCATCAAAAGCTCAGAGGACTCGGAGCTTCAATCAATAGTTTTCTGCCATGTTCAGCTAAGCCATCACACGCAGCGCTTTGATTCTGCACATTAAACATAAACACTTGTGTGAGCAGGGAAGTAATACGCTCAGTGAACTCATGACAGCTCAGTGCTGGAAAAGGCTGCTCTGCACCCCACGAAGACAACTCAGCTAAAGCTGGTCCCCATTCAAAAACATGGGAAGGCTAATAATAGGAAGAAATGCGGGTAAAAGCAAAGTTATTCTTATTTTACAGCCAAGTTCAAACATCACTTTAATTGCCTTTGATTTGCACTCACTGGAAGTAATTAGAGAGGTGAGGGAAGATATAATTTCTCCATTTTAGACGGAACCTCAAAGACTTGGCAGCTTACATTGGAGAAAAATAACAATGACCTGGACACATGGCAAGGTATTCTGTGAGAAAAAAAAAAACAGAAAAACAAAAAGACTCCAGTTTGGCTTAATGCCACTGAGGTCTGCTACAAAGCTGGAATGGCGTTTCCTTTCCTTTAATTTTACTAGATAGTAAAACTACAGTATTTTGTTGTTTTGCCAAAAAACACAATTATTTCATTAGCACTGAGCAACACCATCCTATTAGTTTTAGCCACAGAAAGGCTGTCAAAGCCTCATGGGAGCTGTACATGTTTAACGCCAACAAAACGAACGCTCTTTAATCTTTGTTAGACTGAGGAGCTTATAAAATGTTAACCAGCTCACTATTAGATACCCTCACAGCATAATGGACAGAAGCCCCCAGAGATTTGGGAAAGAATTAATAAAGAAGCTCCATATGAGGATTGCAATTAGCCGTTTAGAAGAGAAATGGTACACAGATCTCTCCATCATTATTACTTTTTTTAAAGACTGGCATTTATAGCTTTATAACAAGCACTGCCTTCATTCCGGAGGGTTACATTGGTACAACACCTGATGTAGACACTACAGTACATTTGAAATGTGCTGCATATGCTGGTTTATGTACCGTCAGGCATCAAAGACTAAACTCAATTCTAAGAAGGTTGTGAAAAGGACGACTTGTAAATGACAACGACAGGCAATGATTGACGAATCACAGTGACCGATGATATTCACAACATGTCAGGTGCAGAAGGTCGCATTGAATGTAGCGCAGATGCATAAATCCCACTTACTCATCAAGCAATTAGGTTGATTTTTGTCCTAAATAATTTGGAAAACAAATTCAGTTTGAGTGGGTACCTTTTTTTTTTTTTCTTTTTTTTTCCCCCCACAAATTGTGAAATGGTTTATAAAATCCCGAAGCCTGATGGATTTCGCGCAACACGTATGTGAGAGCGTATAGCTGATGGACGCCGACACCTGTGCTTCTGGCTCAGGTTCAGAGTGCAGCTGCTGGCTCACTTGAGAAGGGAGCAGATAAAGTTGCTGCGCTCAGACCTTTGCTTGGTCGGGGGCCGGACAGAAACCCTACACCCACCACGTCCTCCTTCTTCTCCTCCTCTCAGCCAGCAGGTTGTCAATACAGCAAAGGACAGTGAAAAACATGTTCTTGCTCATGCAAAATGCACTGATCTCCATCTACAAACCAGGGCTGTGACAGATGGCTTCAGCCACACCACCAAAGTCGGCTGCGTGACGAGCAGCGCTCCCTGTGCCAGTGCGGCAAAACAAGGAAGTAACCTCACTAATTTGCCGTAAATATGCTCACATTGTAGCCGAGCTGTTTCAATGCTTTCTGGCAGAGCAGAGTTGTTTTGGCGCGCCATCTCATTTCAGAGCATTAGCCAACCTTTCAAAATGCAACGTCGAGAATTCACCTTTGAAGTCCGTCCCTCGAGTGAATTTTCAGGAGAGCCGCGGCGTCACGCTCACTCCGAGGGCTGATTATGTTCGTTTTTTGATTTTTTTTTTTTTTTTGGTGGAAGTAATAATGCGGAGAAGTTTATCTACAGCTTGCCGATATTCTGGCTTTGTAACTCTGCACCAGCTCACTTTTATTCTTTCCACGGCTATTTGGAGGCCGAGAGACAGTCTGTCCTTACATCACTCACACAGCACAGCTGATGCAAAGCCATAAATATCACTCTGAGAAATGGAAAACCAAATCTGCAACTATGTGGTTTCTCCCCCCCCCACCCCCCCAATTAATGACTACAGGGGCACACCTAGCACTACCTCACCTTAATACACAGCTCACAACACAAGACATTTACATCCTGCCAAAAGAAATGCCCCCTGAGGCCAATCTATCAGTACTCTTTGAATTATTAATGAAAACCTTCCTCCACCCAGTACCCCCAACACGGCCTCCTTTCCTCGAATTTGTGTGTGTGTGTGTGTGTAGTGGAGAAAGGGGAGTGTTTAAGAGGATACCGGTGATAAAGCAACAGATGGCGTCCAAGCCAAACAGAGACACAGAGACATAGGATTATAAGACTCGATGACACATCCAGCTGTGGTGGTGCGGAGACACTCAATCCACCCACCCCTCGCGCACCGACATGACATCACTTGTAATTTCCTCCTGAACATTTCATTTCAGTGCCGTGGCATGCGTTTGTCGATAGAAACCAGATGGAGTTCCGGAGTCTCCGTTATAGTACCATAATGTTTATGGAATCGCGGTGGCACGAGATCTGGGGCAGATATATGGACAACGTCCTCAAAGTAGTTGCAGGGCTGCTCAAGAGTGTAGCAGAATCAATTGAAACGGCAATGAAAATGGATTACCACAACATCTCGCTTACTAAATTTGATACATTTCCAGTTTAAAACAGGATATTGATACTGGCGTAGTTAGAGGCGTCGTTGGAGGCGTTTAAATAACTACGTCGTCATCTTCTCAAGGTCATGGGAGTCTTAAGACATTCAAACACATAGCTGGTTTGCTACAGCCATGACGTGAGAATTGAACTTCATGAGCATCACATAAAGTTCTGTTTATGTGGTCAGACAAGTACACCATTAAACCAAACTATACATAAACACACATCTGGGAGCTTGTGTCACCTTTTAATGTCGCTTAGGCCCCTATAACGGAACAACATTTTCAAGTGAGAATGGAAAACTTCTGTTGAGTTTTGGCGTCCTTTTATACATCAATGGTGCCCGGAGTTGCTGAAAACTTTTTGAAAATGGCTCACAAGGTGAAACTTTTTGAAAATGATCCGACTCAGTCTACGTGTAAACATGGGAAAACACAATTTTTCTAAAACACTGCTACTATGCATGCACGCCATGGTCGTAATAAATGCTTCTTCGGCGCACACTCAGTAGACGGACAAAAACAACAATGGCGGCCTCCAGAGTGTCATTACTCCCGGTCCATGTTCTCCTGGGATTTGGTAGTTTTATAGTTCGAAGTCACCAGTAATATCTGCATGCTTGCATGTGTGCGTGTGTGGTTTCATTACAAAAACAACCAAGAGCTCCAACTCGTGGCCTGGCATACCAACGACATTGTTTTCAGGGTCTCTGCCATTTCCGTAAACCGGTATCGTTTTCAAAATGTTAGCTTGGTCCCTGCATACCGTTCTGAAACAAAAATGTAGAAATGATGCATTTCAACTTGAACCTTGTCGTGTAAATGGGGCCTTAACATTAAGACTCTTATCCTCAGTCGGTCTTTTTATCTTCCTGCTTTCACAGTGACTTAGAATAATGGCCATGATCCATACGATCCGCCTGGAGAAGTTTTCCGTTCAGACAAAAAGTGTCGGTCACACAGAGGAGAAAAGCGAGTGTGGAGGAGACATTAGACACAGAAAGGAGACAAATGGATTGTCTGTTGGCAGCAGACGGGGTGGATATGAGAAAAATCCCAGGAATGCTGAGAAAGGATAGCTTTCCAAGCATGCACACAGAGGAAGGAAGCGAGAGCATTGTAGAGCATGGAAACCCACACCCCAACTCACTCATATAGGAGGTAACAAGTCAGACACACAACCTGCCAGCCCAAAGAGCTTCAGATACTGTCCGAATTGGTCAATTCAAGGTTTTTTTTTTTTTTCCTACTGTCACAATCATCCACAACACAAATGGACTGAAATGATTTAAATATCTTCCGGCTCCTATAAATCCAGCCTCGGACAATGCTCAACGCTGGCTGCTCTTCAAAAAACACACTTAGATATATTGATCCTTGAGGAGTTATCGCTTGCTATCTCTTTGCCATGCAGACAGTCTAAAAGCCTTTTGTCCCGTCAGTCCACATGGTCTTCATTTAGTAATTGCTTTAAACTGACTGAGCTGAGATACTTATCTCTTTACCGACAAGTCACTAGAGACAGACCACCCACTACATTCATCAGACGTGACGGCAGTGAGTACAGAACTGAGTTTTCTTCCTGTTACTAAGGGATATTGTATATCTTTGTGGTTTTACAACCCCTTATTGGGCCATTTTCATCCTCTACAACTGCGATGGTTCACGGTCCCTTCTTTCACGGCAATCACGACAAAAGCCAACATCCCCTGAGCGGCAAAGAAAGGAAAACCTGTCACGTTTTTATAAACCCTGCAACCTGGTGGAGTGCTGAAACAAGCAACATATGTTCGACCCTGGCTGGTAGTTCAGTTCCAAGCATAGAAATATGCTGTGTTCTTCACATACAGCGCAACTGTCAGTCTTACAACAGGCTGCTTGAGCTCACCAGAATCTGACAAAACTCAGGCGGTGAAGATTGGTTTTGAACTACCGAGCATGTGAAGTGCTCTTTCAATGTGGAAAATAATGTGCATGTACCTTGACTACAGGAAAAACTGCAATCCTACAAGGGTTGATGAGCGGAGACAATTCAACTAGAACTACTGACTCACCAATTGATACAGTACGCTTCAACTGTCTCGACTGAAATCTTTCAAAGCTAATAGCTATATCCCACCGGAAAAAGAAACAACTTATTTTTCTTTTGCTGCCATTCATCAAAAAAAAAAAAAAAAAAGGATTTTTCGTAGGTCTGTTTGGTCTTTTACGAGCAGCAGAAAAATGCTTCTTGTCAAACATCCAAGAGGAATATTGTGTTTTTTTGAGTGCGATGCCTGCCAGAAAGCTGAGCAAATACAAGACATGTACTGACAAGGCTGGTGATAACTGCTGCCCTCGCCACAGGAGTACATCGGCTCCACGCACACCATGCTACTCACAAGGCCGTGCACCATATAGTTCAAAAGAACAAACAGCAGCGCACCTGATTGTTGGATTTTATCTTAATTGTCCATGGTGACTATGTACCAACTATTAGCACAAAGAGCCGAGAGGTTATGCACATCATTATATCAATCACACGTGAATGGTCGAAGGTGAACCCATTACGTCTCAATTATCTATAATAATAGAGGAAGCGGAACAAAGACAATATACTAATAAACGTAGGTCCATTTAATACTTATGGGTAATCCCACCTTCGGAGGGAGCATTATGACAACATCAGAGTAGAAAGAAAAGAAACCACTGGTGCGTGAAATACCTGGCAGGGAAGTTGGACTGACTGCTTTGTGTGTCTGTATGTTTGTCAAGCAAAGCAGCGCACTGCACTTATAAGGCCTGGAAAATGGTTGCTGCTCGCATCAACAGCAACAGCAGTTTATAGAGTATTTGGAGAATTGTTTCAGTGACCTAACATGGAGAGCACACACAGCACTATCAAATAAACTACGGCATGTTTCCCACATCAGACCCGCTGGACGCTTTTTGTGCGGAGACACGGCAATGGTAAATCTCACCGTGGAACGGTTTGACATTTAGGCCGATATAATTTGACTGGTGTGAAACTAAGCAACACGGCCGAGAGATTAGATCCCGTGTCAAGCTACAATGCCAAATAAAGCAATCAGAGGCCATATGTTTTTGCTCATGTTGAGTCCTTTTTGGAGAGAGCGGTCTGGTTGTTAACACCAACAGATGTTGGCTAATAGATCAAGCTTTAGATAAATGGCTTGACAGAACGATGTCCCAAGCAAATGATGAGGAAGCCTCAATGGTACACTGATACCGAAGACGTCCAATAGCAGTTTCTTACCCTTGACACAGTGAGCGGCATGCTGAAGTCCTTGCCCCCCTGCAGCCTGAAGCCCCAGGGCGCTGGGCCGCTGAGGGTGACGGAGTACATGTTCATAGCCTTGAAGGAGAGGAAAAGAAGAAATGTCTCAATTAGCCAGAATTCATGGGAAAGTTTTCACGGCCTTTCGTCCTTTTCTAGATCATCTGGGGGGGGGGGGGGGGGGGGGGGGAATCCTGGCTGCGGGTTGTCTGCTTTTGTTTCCAATGTAAACACACCGCACACACATACCAAAGAGAAATGACGCTCAAGTCGTTCCTCGCACATTCGACGACATTAAATCTTCTGAGTAAAGCTGGAGTGATTCAACAAACACGTCTTCTGTTGGAAGGGTTTATGCGAGTGTTTGAATTCATCTAACTGATTAACACACGCAGCAATAAAATGTCAGAGGTGCTGCTGGGACTTGACATTCCTGCATTGACCAACCCACTAACAGACAGATACATCTTGCATAACAAACTAAGGAAAACATTTCACACAGAGACTGAGTAAATGAATAGCACAATAAACTGCAGCGTCAACAATCAACTGAACAATAACAACGTCCTTTTAAAAGTTAGCGGATTCCGTGGAAATGCTGCAGGCTACTTATTGCATTCATCCAATACAATGGCAAAGCGATAAAACACGAAAACCACGGGTGCTCAACATCCAAACCTGCCTTGACATTATCGATCTTTCACACCATTTTCACCGCTTGATAAACCGTGAAAACTACATGGACCAACCTCACCGTGGGAAAGCGATGACAGTGAATGTCAAAGCACTAAATACCAAGGCGAGAAGTCAACTTGAGATTAAAAACTGTGTCGCTGCCTCCCAATAACCAAGTGAAGGCCCTACCGATGACCTCTGTACTTGCACACGTACTCCAGCCTGTGCTTCTCCACCTCCTCCTCCTCCTCCTCCTCCACCTTGTCAGGTGTCATCGCTGCTCGTGACACACGGCCACCTCGGGCCGAGACCCACCTTGTCCTCAGGAGCCGGCTGGTAGCTCAATCCCCGCGAGAAAAGCTGGGGAGTCAGTAAGCTAGGGCAAGCAGATTCCCTGTCTGTTGGCAAACCCGACCAACCCCCCCCGATGCTGTCCGTGACACAGGCAAGCCCTCGCCTCTGCTCACTCCTCAGAGGCTATATAAGGAATGTAAAACTACACCAAACTATTTCAGCCCAACACCCACATGAGTCACAGAGAGGGGGAAGAGGAGGGAGACGGGAGGGGTGGTTGCAGAGGAGGATTGAGAGCGGTAACGTCAACTACCCCTACATTCTGGAGAAGTCCTACTATGTAAAAGTCAATGGATTTTTTTTTTTTCATAAGAAGCACACTTGAGAAAGGGCAGACGGCCACAACTGAAGTGAGGCTTATGGAAGTCTGCATTCTTTCTGTAGGGCATTAAAAACCCAGCAACCCAGCAATTATATTTCAACATCTCGTTCTTAAAGCAACAGAGCTGCTCACATATGGCAAACACTGCCACATGGCTGCGCTCATAGGTAACACAGAAATAGTAATATCGCCCTACTGCTCCAATATAGTGCCAAGCAGCCAGCCAAGCACCCAAAATAATCCAAGCAGTAAAAACCTGCAGATCTGAGTGGAAATCCTGTTTTAAAAAAAAAAAACAGTTTGTTTGTGTTCATTTATGAGGTTTGAGCACGAGTACAATGGTCTCTGGGTCCTAATTGCCAAAGAGGTGGGACGAGCTTTCTTCTTGTTGTGGAGAAATGCAAGAGCATAAAAAAATCAATTACCTCCTGAGAGAGAGCTGGAGCAGCAACAAGTAATGGATGGGAGGATAGATTTCACTTATGATAACAACACACTGCCAATTGATTATTGTGTAGCTGTAATTTACATTAACACGCTGAATGAAAACATCAGGCTGAGGGATGTTTGCGTTACGTAGTCTCTGTTTATGGCATTGCTATTTATAAACACCTATATTGCATTACCATAATGTTTCTATGAGGACGCATATGATAGATATGAAGGTACTTTATTTTTTTTTTTAAATCGTACGCTTATTTTATTTTCTGATTCACGTGCAAAATACGTGGAAAAAGTTTTGAATGACTCCATTGTGTGCAAGACAATAATTTGACTGGTAATTAAAGAGCACGAAGAAGAAGAAGAGTGGGGACAGAAGAAGAAAGAGGAGGAGACACGAGACTCAAAAACTTTCACAGTTCAGACGCAGACAATCCAAAAACCCCACGTTTGCACGATCGATCGACTGACTGACTTTCGGGGAGAGAAAGAAGTGAAAAGTTAGGGAGGAATGCACAGAAGCGCTCGCACAGCCTCTTACCTCCTGACTCTGCTCTCCAGACATGACGAGTTCACCGGATCACCGCAGCGAGCGAGAAGAACAACGACAAAGTTAATCGGTAAAGAAGAAACTTGTTGGACTTCCTTGAAGTGGACGTCAGGAAGCCACTGCCGATCCCCCTGGTGAGCAGGAGAATCATTCCCTCAAATTCCTTTTAGGAGGACCGGGGTGTGACGTCACGCGTCACGTGGGTCAGCGGGAGCGGCCCGCTGGGCCGCACAAGCACCGATGTACACAGTTTACCACCCGTCTTGCCCCGAGCCGAGAACACCCGAGTAAAGCCGAGTAACACCGAGCGGAACATCACCGATACCGGTGCAGTACCGATAACAACAGCCAAATGTCGGAGGCTTCCAGACTCTGAACGTATGTGATTTAGAGGAGTCAGAAAGTTTAGTATTTAACACGTTTGAATGAAAGAAAGGGGAAGAAAACATTTTTGAATAAAAGCCATAATAGGTTTGATTGTATATTAATTGCAATCATGGAGTGAAGATGTGATTTTGCTCACTCAAAATTAGATGAAAGAATACATTTTGAGCTCAGTGCAGCGAGAAAAGCAGCAGCAGAACAAGCTTACCACCTCAGCACTGCCCCCTGCAGGGTCGCAGAGGTCATGTCATTAACAAAACTAAATACTTTATGGACACACAAAATACGTGACCGGTTGTTTCTATGGGAAGTGAGTTCTTGCAATAAAAGCCTCAAGTCAGAGGGTCGACACAGTTTTAATGGGATTGTGTAATTTGATGTGAGGCCCAGCTCGAGCTGCCTCATTATTTTAACAGGGAATATGCAATTGTGGCAATTTTGATTAAAAAAAATAATGGGAATCATACAGATGCTTGATTTAAATGTAAATATTATTAAAGCCTTATCAGTGTTTATTTTCTACCCCCCCCCCCCCCCCCCCCCCACCTCATCCCCCCCTCTTATATCCCCCAGCCCCCAGCAGGAAATAGGAAGAAAAAAAAAAACACATGCACTCTCACTACATAATACTTATATTTTAACAGGAGACATACATGGTATCGGAAGTATTGATATTTTCCTATTGATCTGCATGTCACGACTGCACTGGGATCAGCGTGAGACCACTATTACTCACACCATGCTTTAAAAACTCGTCCACTCTTCATTGACGTCAATGAACAAGATCGACTGCATGTTGAGATGACTAACCGAAGGTGCATCAGTGTGTCTTTTGAAATAATGAAAAACTGCCATCATCGCTGACTTTTAGAAGCCTGTCAGAAACGACACCACACATGTGAACATCAAAGATCTTTGGTCCTCGGGCATAGACATTTAAAAGGACCCCCTGCCTTCCTCAAGACAAATAACAAGGCTGTTTACAGTCTTTGTGGTTATTTTTGTTCTTATAGAGGTTGTTTTGTATGTCTTTATGTCTCCTCAGTATAATTTAGCATCTCTTTGAACTTGATTTGTGTCTCTTTGTAGGTTTTTCTAAATTATTATTGTTGGTCTGAGTCCGATTTTTTGGTATTTATGTATGATTGAAGAGAGATAAATCTTTATTGTCATTCAAAATACGCACTGCAGGTTCACACACGAACAGAATGTTGTTACAAATGGCTCAGATAGCAACATTTGAAGCACAAGTAATTAAAAACTTCAAATAAAGGTTTCTAAGACCAAACTGTAAAAGAAATATTTAAAAACAAAAAAAAAACAGTGAATAGGAATAAAGTGATAAAACGCACTGGATAATACTGCACTGGATTATTGTACTGGATTATCGCACTGCATACTGCATCATCCTCAAACCTAACAACAGACTATAGATTATCTGCAGTTCAGAAGTCTCCTGGCCAGAGGTCTGAAGCTGTTTGCAGAGCCTGGCTGTTCTGCACCTCAGGCTACGGCGCCTCCTGCCAGAAGCCAGCAGCGAGAACCGCCTGTGATGCGGACGTGTTCAGTCTCTGATGACGCTTTTCACTCGTGACAGACAGCGTTTGGCACCCATGTCCTGGATAGAAGGGAAGAGAAGTCTCCATAATCTTCTCTGCCATCCTCACCGCGCTCTGGAGGCCCTTCCAGTCTGCAGCTGAACAGCTGCCGTACCACAGGCCAGTGGTACCAGTGGTCAGTGGACTCTCTGCGGTGCTCTGATAGAAAGTGGTGAGGAGGCTGGCAGGCACACGTGTCCTTCATATCCTGCAAACGAAGTGCAAATGCTGCTTCTCTCGCTTTATCAGAGACGTGGTGTTCCGGGTCCAGGATAGATTGTTTGTTATGTGCATCCCATCAGGAACTTGGTGCTGTCTACCACCTCCACTGCTGTCTTGTTAATAATCCCTGGAGAGGGGCAGGGTGGAAGTCATGTTCTGTTTACCTGTGATCATTTTCAATACCAGTGGGTTTGGTTCTGACTGACTGGCCTATGTGAGCTCTAAGAAATACTTCGAATGGAATTCAAATTAGTCTATTAATAAAGTATGATGAGTAAGTTTCGTTTACTTTCTGACAAAAATAAATACTTGTCACCTGCAATCTGTTGTTTCAGAATATTCAGTGAAGCTCCAAACTCGGGAGGTGAATAGATTAGTTTACAAGAATGACAACTTTAATATTTCTTTACTTTGTATTATCCTAAAACAAGCCCATGGAAATGTTCCTTTATATTGTTGAATTAAACTTTACAAATTAACATTAAATGCAATTTCACAACATTTTAAAGAAGAAAATTGTTATTAATTGCAATTAATTTCAAATAAAACCTCATTAAACATTTTAAACAGATACACACAACCCTCCATACAATACAACTGCTTCCCTTTTATTCATCTATTTTTGGCACGTGGTTCAGAAAGACGGCTTTGAACTAAACGTGGACATCCAAATGTTTGCTTCCCAAAGTCAGAGACAAAGTTGCGTGTTATAGTTTGTGAGAACCGTCACTGTGTTCAAGGGTTACAATGTAATTCACCATCACCAGACTAAACATGCAGAGAAATGCATGACACATGCATACCAGAGCCGGTAGGTAGAGCTCGACAAAACTGCTGCTTTTTATTGTATTGTGTGGTGCAGAACTGAGCTCAGCACTTCCCAGAGGTCCCAACGTTTTGATCATTTCTGTCCGTATGTTTCCTGTGTGACAGTCTTGTCTCCTCCACGTTGTTTTTTCTATCTCTTTGTGGTTGTGGTCTTTTTGTGTGCGTTCATTTTTGTTGAGTCTCATTCCAGCTATTTGTCTCTGGTGGTTTTACTAGTCTTGTTCTTTTTTTTTTTTAATTGTGATCGCTGTTTAAATGAACAAACAATGATGAGAAAGATCACGAATGAGGTACTTTTAGTGGGGGTGTTTTTGTGATTGTAGTTCATCTATGTTACTGAGTTACTATTTCATTTATTCACAATCATGTGAGTCGCTTTGAGGTACCGGTATGGTTTTGTGTATCTTTACAGAAATTGTGCGTCACGCTAAGACTTTTTTGCTTCTTGGGACTTTCAGACCTGTTCCTGGTAGGTTCTTTCAATAGATGTGCGCAGAGCATCATAAAATAGAGCAACAAAACTGATTCAACAGTGAGACTTCTTTCTGTTTTAAATTGCTCTTTACTGCAGACTTGTGGTTAAACTCTAGAAATGCTTTCTCACGGTGTCTTTCAAGTATCTAACAGTGAATATGGTTTTACTTAAGAAGCATTGGTTAATGTGGTTCAATTAAAATGTTAAAAGCTGTAACATTTCAAGTTTCCAACAATTTTAAGTAAAAATAGGTAACCATTAGTTTTAAAATGACAAGCAAGACTTATATATGCAAAAAAATTGGAGCAAACTTATCATTCAGACAAAGCTGGGTATCGGTTTTCTTTCTGTTTTTTTAACTCTCATTTAACTTTTCAAGACATTTATTGTTGTTTTTTTCCCACATTAGTAAGACATAGAGAGGATTTATTGTGACTTACTGAGAGTGACTGACTTAACATGTAGCTTTCTATGGCTTGGGAGTAATAATGTTATTTCTACGAATGTCATTGGTGAGGAAAATAGGAAAACGATCGCACTTGTTGCTACTTTTCAAGCCAAGGGATGTCAAACATATGGCCCACGGGACAAAATTGGCTCCCTTGAAAACGTAATCGGGTCCACGGGATGACCTTGTATAGTGTAAAAATAACGAATGAAATATAAACAGAAATTGTCCATAAAAGTAATTGTTGTTCCTAAACTGTCCACTGTTGATTTCAAGGTTTTTACTCAGAATAGCAATCAAACTGAGACACAAACTGAAATATCAGTAAAGTAGTGTTTAAGTAGCATTACCATGAGAGTTAGTCTGTCAGGGTGATTTTATTTAATAAAACCAACATGCTGAAGGCAGCAGAAATCTTGCAGCCTGAGAAGCAATAGGTCTATGCCCACTTTGAGATACATTGTGGTGGACAGGATCTTTCTGTACAATTGAACTGATTTAATGTGCTTTCGGTTGCAGCAAAATTAAAAGAAATGGATTTCAATTCGAAGCCAATATAAAGTTACATAATGTTGAAATTACACAAACAGGGTTTACTGGATTTTAGAAAAACTTTGCTTATTAAAAGTATCAGAAAGAATCTGGGGTGGTGGCGGTCTGCAGATGAGAAAGGGGGAATGAAAGTCATCGGAGACCAGAAAGAACACACGTGTGAATGAGGCGGAGGCGGGTGGAAAGATGAACATGCTGGTGAAGGTGGAAGAGTTCAAATAGGTGGGACAAATGATCCAGAAGGAAGTGAGTTCAGGCAGGATGGAGACGACGTCAGGGCTGATGAGTGATGACAATACAGTCACGAGATGATGATGAGGCTGAGCTGGAGGTGACGGAGATGAAGATTCTCATTGGGGGTGAGACTGATCGGCGGGACAGCTAACGTTGGGGGTATATATCTAAAGATACCAGCTGCTGAAGAGAGATATTAGATATAGGGTGTTGTAGATGGAGACCTTAGGGAGGATTCATGGATGTGAAAGGAGGACGTGGAGATGGACGGTAGAGGAGGAAGGGGATTGGGTTTGCATGAAACGACACTTGTGGTTTCAAGGTTGTAGAGACACAAGACATCCAGCAGATGGAGACAGAGTCCATTAGGAAGTGAAGGTACCCTCGGGGTGCTGCTCTGCTCCATCATCACTGACACTGAGCAGCAAGTGTAGGAATCATGAATCATCGGTGAAGGCCTTAAAACCACGATTCTTTCTATCACCCGGCGTTTACCGGTTGTGCCTGCAGTCGAGATAAACCCACCTTGGCTCTTGTGAAACCTCCAGCTTTGTTCGTAGAGCCGCTTGCAGAGGTGGCGGACGTTTGTGTTTTGTTTTGAGTTGGGTTTTTTTGTTCGTTCTTGTGGATTTCACGGTTGAACCAGCTGGAACCGACCGATCTCCGGTGGTAAACTTGAACACTTTTGTTTTTGTGAAAGATGGCTGACAACGGAGCACACACGGCGGAGGAGGACCCGGCGGCGGCTTTCCTGGCTCAACAGGAGAGCGAGATAGCGGGGATAGAGAACGACGGGGACGGCTTCGGAGATCTGGAGGGGTCGGACGAGCCGTCGCAGTCCGAGCCGCAGACCTCCAACTACGGCAAGTTCCGGCTAATGTCAGCGGCGAGCAGGCTAACGGCTAGCTCACCAGCTAACGCGTACAGTTACACCTCACAGGAGGCAGTCAGTCAACACAACCCTCTTACTACATATTTAAAGCCAGCACGAATGCCTTACGAGGTTGGCTGGTTTAGTGAGTCCGCTTTAGATGGTATTTATCTTTAATAATGACCCTGAATGATGTTAGCCTGTTAGCTATAGCAGGACGTGCTTCGTTTGCTTACGTACGTCACGTTAATACTGTTTAATAATGTTGGTATTCCCCACATGTAAACCTATATTTATTTATTTTTTTTTAAGTTATACTCATCATCCACTAACGGTGGTTAAACTCGAGCAGACACATTGCCATAAACTAGTAACTAAGGTAAAGTACAGCAGCTTCCTGAAAATCAGAGCGACCAAACAGGTGCTGCTGCATTTCTGGGCTCTTCCGGCACAGGGAGACTCACCTGGCAAGGACAGGCAGGGATCTCACCCAAAAGCTTCAGTAAATCACTGCAAACATTCACAAACTGTGCCTCTCTGTCTCCAATCATGATGTTAGACGGGTTTGAAGAGGAGCCTGCCACCGTGAATGGAGACATGTTCCCCGTGAGTCCAGCTCAATACACTTTATTTATATTTGTGTTGTTGTGCAAGTCATGGGTTTGTCACGTTTCAGGTTTAGCTGATCTAAACAGTTGTTGTTTTTTATTCCCTGAAGGAGTCTAATGGTCCAACAGACAACTATGCTGCCATCGCCCAGGTGGACATTCAGAGGCAAGAGCCAGAAAGTTTACGCAAATGGAGAGAGGAGCAGAAGGAGCGTCTGGAAGTACTCGGTGAGCAGATCGCTTCATACCGGACTTGTAGCATGACATCTTACCCCTTTTTGTCATTAACCTGTGATAATTGCCTTACGTGGATCACTCACAGATCCGCCTTACACTGGGCTTTTACTTGTGTCTTATATCCATATATACTGTAATCTGATCACATTTTTATTTGCTGTTGTTTTTTATTTGTCTGCTGTTTGATCAAAAACTGTATTTTTTTTTAATGATTTGCTTACATTCAGGTCATTGATTCACAAATGGCCGTAAACGTTTTTGAAATAAGCATTGTTGTATAGACTGTTACATTTCAGCCAATTATTAATATGGACACCGGCATTTGCCAAATCATTTGGTCCATTTTACATCGTTCTGCTACCAGAGCGGATCGCAGGCATGGAGACACTTTGCCTACATTTGAGTTAATTCTGAAGATGATTAATTGTCCACACCTACATGTTCTCTGAGGACTGCAGCAGGTCTTCTCCACAACAGACACAGACACTGCCACACCGATCGTCGTTGTATGTACACTGTCAACATGTTGACATTTTAACTTTCCATTCACTGTCTTCTCACGTGTTGTTTTCTGTCATTTCCCCCACCCCCCCAAAAAAAAACAAGACTCTGCCTCCAAGGCGGCAGAGGCAGAGTGGAGGGAGAAGGCCAAAAAGGAGCTGGAGGACTGGCACGTACACCAGAGTGAGCAGATGGAGAAGAACAAGGCCAACAACAGGTCAGGCTCTGACATTCCCCCCTGTCACCACACAGCGAGGTAACGACCAGTGAAGATGTAGTGATCGCTGCACTGAGTCCACATTCTTCATCTCAAAGACTCGGGAGACATTTTTGGGCAGACAGATTCAACCGGTCTCTCTCAGTTCTGTTTTGAATGCCAGGTCAGTCGTGGGCACATAAACACAGATATAAAGATGAAACCACACCTGAAAGACTGTTCAGTGTCGTTATAATGTATTGTGATGTATGATTATAACTTTAAAATCAGCCCACTTTCTATAAAGATAATTACTGTCTAAGGGCCTGTTTACACATCATAGCCAAGTGAAGAACGGTAAACTTTTATTTACCGTACACAACACCGGCGTTTAAGTCTCTGAAAAGAGCAGTTTTTGAGAACAGCTTTGATACGACAGAGTTCTAAACACACAAGTCTGATCGCTCGTTAAATGTAACAGCTCTTCTCCAACAAAGTGGAACCATATGATGAAGAAAAGAGTTTGAACATTTACGTCTTACCCTCTCCCTGCATGAATGGGCAGGTATTAGAGAAAACACAGCGCCATTTAGTGGCCCGGCGAGCAAACGACTGCTTTTCTGCCGACCGTTGTCAAAAACATTTCCGTCCGATCGTGAAACTTTTGTGAAACAACAAAAAAAACCCGATCATTTCCAGTCGATGGCTGTGTTGTAAACATGACCTCAACCTTTTCCTTTCTCTGACCCGAGCTCACCACGACTTCTCTCACGCTCTCCAACAGACTCTGTCCAAGTCTGGCACGGTATCACTCTGCATCTGTCGCTTCTCTTGTTTGTTTTAAGAGCTGAGACGTAATCCTCTAATGAGACATCAGTCCAGTTTGAACGCCTTTCAAGCAAAACAGGAAGCAACGCAGAGTAGAAGGAATGCAGGCAGCGCGGCCACCAAATTCTTTGGTCGTACACAAAAAAAAAAAAAAGACCTTTTTTTTTTTTTACTTCTCTCCTCATTGGAGCTGCGTCTCAGCGGGGCCCGACATGATGCTGTGAAATGAGAGGCTAACTTTTCCCTGCTTGCTTTTTGACACTAAAACTCTTCTCTCTCTTTCTCTTCCCTGCCTTTGCCTGCGACACTAAGGATTGCTGACAAGGCTTTCTACAAACAGCCCAACTCTGATGTTATAGGCTTTGTGTAGGTTTAGTGCTCCTATGTTTCATGAATGTCGCTTGTTTTTCACCTGATGCATGACTTTAAAAAACCCTGGAAGTGCTCGTCCTGTTCATGGAGGTCTAGTTTGATATATATGTATATATATATACTTGTGTGTCTTGATTCCAGTGTTGGAATGTGTTTAGAAGTAACAGTGTGATAAGTGTAAAGAAATGCATGAAGCTCAGATGCTGCCCGTGTGATTGAACTCTGATTGAGCACAGGCTGGCTTTGCCATTTTTTTTTTCTTCTTCCTTCTTTTTCAAAATCGACAACTCGTTCATCCCCCTCTTTCTGCCGGCAGAGCGTCTGAGGAGGCTTTCCTGGCGGAGAGCGACGGCGACAGCCCGGGAACCGAATGGGAGAAAGTAGCACGCCTGTGCGACTTCAATCCAAAGACCAACAAGCAGGCGAAGGACGTCTCTCGAATGCGTTCCGTCCTCATCTCCCTCAAACAGACGCCTCTAGTCCGCTAGAGGAAGAGTGTTTTCTACGCTCCAGCAGCATTGCCTTTTAATCTCACATTGCATTTGAAGGATTTGTATTCCCCTTTTCAATAGAACCCCCTCCGCCAGTATGTTTGTAACCTTTAAACACTTCCTGCCTTCATCATTCTATTTAAAAATATTAACCCGAGGGGCTGCTCTGTTACAGCTGGTCAGTTTCATCACTACTATACTTAAGGAAATATTGTTACTGTAAATTAGTTTCCTTTCCCCTTTAACTTATAAATGATTCTTAGATTCACTTGACTGCATGCCTCTGTCAACACGTTTTAGTTTTTTGGGATTTTGGTCAAACGCGTCCTGATTTACTGTTACAGACTAGATTGTAACCACTTCTGCCTCTCATCAGTGTAAAAACGCTCTGTTTGTTGCATTTTATCCCCTTTTTTTAATTTGATTTTTTTCATATTTTAATGTAGCTCTCACATGCACACAAGCCTGTGGCCTTTCTCATCTCACTCCCAATTCTTAGCGCATGTCAGCCAGATGAATTTAATCTTCAATTTGGCACGATTTGAGAATCTCAAAACCAAAGATTTTCTGCTCGCATCTAAAATTTCCAGAATTCACTGTGTGGCTGCCGTCTCGTCTCACTCCTGTTTTTGTTTTTTTGTGCGTCACGCCAATGCATTTTAGATTTAAAAAAAAAAAGGGGGGGTACAAAAAGTCACAAAAAACATGTTTATTTTAATTGTGATGTCTGCACATTGTTTCACATGTTGCCTATTTGGACATTATGAATATTGAAAAAGTGAATGTTAAAAGGGAAACTGGAAAATAATAATAAAAAAGTAGATTTATGATCACCTCAATTAATTTGTCCTTTAATGTTTGACATATTTGCCATTTAAACACCCTGCAGATAATCATGTGAACACTGTGACATGGTCCTGAATGTTAACAAGACAAACACTAACAACAACTTGTGTGTTCACCGCATTGTATATTTCTGTTTTCACAAAAAAATAAGCATTTGCATTCCCAACGCATCTAAAGGGCATCCGATTTAACCCCCTTCTGTTTCAATAAATCTCACCCAAGCCGTTAATATATATTGAAAAAAAAAATAATAGAAACTGTGTTCACATTTAATCTGAATTTTTTTAACCTGTTTGAATAAAGGTAGTGTGAGGAGTAGATACCACCTGAACGAAGCTGTGTGATGTTTTCTTAAATACACGCAAGACACCGGGCTCAATTTACGTTTTATATCAGAAGACACATTCAGGCATAATACAGGTTATTGGGAGAAACGCAGGGAATCGTTATATTTTGCCTCACTTCTCCTGATGAGGTTCCTTTAACGGTTTCCACACCGCGAGGTCACAGTTTCACAATAAATAAAGTTGGCCCTGGCGTGTGTCTGCGAATAATGTTGGAAACGACATAACCGATATCAGTTTGTTCAGTTCACTTCCAAAGCAGGATCCCGTCTGGTGGATTTGTGTCGTCACTGCTTGGGTTTCAGGGCCGTGCCCAGCACGCCCACCACCAGGGCGACCACCGTGAAGCCCTGAGCAAAGATCCGCCCCCTCATCAGGAGCTGGGACTGTCGGGTTTTCCCTTGATGGAAGGCTCGGAGGCCGTAAAGCAGCGCTCCTGCTGTTCCTAAACAACCTGGCGAACACACACACACAAAGTTATGCAATTACTTTAAACATATTTACAATAACATATTGCAAATATTGGAGTAAATAGTTGTGTGGAATTGTTTTTGTTGTTGCAGGTTTTGTGTTCATAAATAGGTGTAATGGATGGGGTAGTAGTAATATTCATTCATTGAATATACTGCAATACTGAATAGTGGTTGTAAAATAATTAACTATTTATTGAATTATTAGCTGTGTTATATTCAGAATGGACAAAATTGTTACAAGCTGAATGCATAGCCTCTTATCTCAAATACTGGAGGGGCTTTTTTTTGTTTGTTTGATTTTAACCATTTTCAGATCAACTTTATTCAAGAAATAGTAATGATTTACTCCCAAGTACCACAAGAGGAATGAATTAAGTTTCGTGGATTAAGGACAATCCAGGGCCTCACAGCTGTGGTGTCCTGGTGAACACTTTCCACTTGCAGTAGGAAAATCCCTGGTTTGAATCCTGCTTTTGGGGACTTTGCTTGCCTGTGTGTTCCATTGTCTCCCACGGTTAAAAACATAGATGAGGTTAATTTATGACCCTAGAACTGCCTGGAGGTGTGAGTGTGATTGTCTCTGCATTTATCCTGTCCAGAGTGCATCAGCTGAGATGGATAATGTAGTATATAATAGAAATTAATAAATAAACAAATAAATAAAAAATACCTTCCCTTAAAAGCAAAACAGTTCGACTGCATGAATCATGTTGGGTTTCAGAGCCGTAAAGACTTGGCAATCATAAAATAAAATAAAAAAAATAACGTGATTAAGGTAGCATTAATATTTAGACATTCGGCTAGTATTCAAGACATTCATTAGTATTTAGAAGTACCATAGTAATAATAAACGTGTCGTGAGGGATGATGTGACCTTCATTCAATATAAAGGGCTGCAGGGAAAGTTTCCCACGTGGAAAAATATATACTTTAGGACACATATTAGAGGAAACACTTTTGTTGTCATCCTGCACGATTAAAGCAAACTGATCAATATAAACAATATCAAAAGCAGCACTAAGTTTAAGGTGACTGCTGTGGTTTTAGCGTCTTCTGTCAGGACAACCGTGACTGGGTTGTTTTCGCAGTGACAGAGTCAAATACGCAAACTAACTTCTGCTCTGTTTTTTTGCTGACATGCTCCAAAACCCGGCCTTTTATTGAACATCTGTGCACCTCTGGTTCGGACCTGCCGCGTTAAAGGACGCGTCGTTCTCCACTTGTGTAACTTCTCTGCGCTCCACGCTTGTATAACTCACCTATGGGGACGAAGGGGTTCTCCGTAGTTTTCCGCATGAATTTCTCCTTGAACGTCTCCTCCTTGAGCCTCGGTGGAGGGCTGAAGCCCTCGATGACCGGCGGCCGTGAGAAGTCAAACGGTGCGGACACCGCAGGCAGTACCGCCGGGGAGGCTGCTCGCTCCGCGACCGCCGGTGCTGCTGTCGCCGCCTCCGCCGCCATCTTTACTGTGGGAAACGGAGGAGACGGGGTTGCCAGGTCCGACGGAATCGAACCAAAGCCCGACCCGGATACAAACCTCTTACGTTGACGTGATAAAATTATTACGTGGGGAATAAATGCAAAAAAGAATTAATTAATGATGTCACATTAACACATACATCCACAGGAATGGGGGGGAAATTAGGCGGAATCCTGCCCAACCTGGCAACACCCCAGAGGAACTGGACGACTGCATTTCCGGTTGAATTTTGCCCCCCTACATTACGCACTTAATAAATCTTGTGGTTTCTATTGCTCCTCACCCAGTTTCATGACAAATTTTATTTATTTTAACAGATTGTGAGAAAGATATAATACAAACCAATCATTGTTCACCACTTTATCCAGATTCATTAATCTGGGGCAGACTGTGGCAAACGTTACCAGCAGGCCACAAGTTCAGATCCCACTGCAGATAACTTACCACTGTGGGTCCCTGAGCAAGACACTTGACCCCCATCAGTAGTTAAGGTGTTAACTGTGGATAGACCGGGTTAAAGGCAAATAAATAATAATCCATCAGTTGCATGTTTTGTTTTTCAACAGTGGAAGGAAACTGGACACAACATGATGAAACCTCCAAACCAATGGCGTCCCAAGCCTAAAGCACAAACCTGGGACATTCTTGCTATGAGGCAAAAGTATTGACCAGTTAGTCAGTTGCTATCACAAGCCCTACATCTTGTACCATTTTAGACTCCGCTGACGGTCGACACTTGATAGCTCAATTTCCAGAATTATACAAATAACTACTATTAACATGCAGTGTATACAGGAATTACCCAAGATTCAGTTGGATAGCACTGTTAAACAATTGCTATATATCTGTTCTATAGCTCAATGTTTACAGCGATATGAACTACAGTTTTTCTCTTGAAAAACGAATCGACCTCTCTCTTCAGTGTTGCCGATGGCAAAGGTTGAAATGGATCGGCACTCTTTACACGGTCAACAGTTGAAACTCATGGATGCTTGTTCTTGAAGGTCGATGGCTTATAATTGGTAAAAAAGCACAATTAAAACACCAGAGCAGAAATTATATTAACCCTCCGTCACTTTTTCAAGGACTTAAATTGATTGTAAAGGAAGAAAGTCACTGGGGTGGGAACCGGACCATGACACTAAATCTTAGTTGTTCAGGTAAAACAGATGAGTAACATTTGTTTTATAATTTGAGTGAAAATCATCAAAATAAGCTTTTTTCTTTTTAATCAGCTTACTTTTTGTAATAAAATGTTAAGTTCCAGTGAAGCAATGAT
This sequence comes from Blennius ocellaris, assembly GCF_963422515.1. Classification (NCBI taxonomy): domain Eukaryota; kingdom Metazoa; phylum Chordata; class Actinopteri; order Blenniiformes; family Blenniidae; genus Blennius; species Blennius ocellaris. Next base: position 11,552,903 of record NC_137658.1, on the reverse strand, counting down.
ACCAGATCCATTTTTAATAACATCTCATGTACCAAACATTTGTAATAAAAGTAAGAATTATGTAATCATGGATAAGAGACTCAACAGCTCTTTGACAGTCTGAGGATTTTGAACAGAGGCAAAAAACAAAAAAACTTGAATGAAAACGCACATATTTTTCAATCTTTTTATTGAATATTAAGGTAAATATTTCACATTAATACAGGCTACATAAAGTAGAGCCACTATACGACATGAAATTTACTCTCATTTTAACCCTTTTTAGTATGTAAACAATTATACATGTATTTACCACTCTAAAAGGTTCTGATTTCTCTTTCGCTTTAGGTAATCATCTAGTTCTGGGCCAAGTTTAAATAGCTACTTCATGGTGAGCCCCCTGCAGCCCGAGAACGGTGTACGTGGGTTTAAGTCAAAATTCGCTAAACTACGCAGAGAATGGTTCCTGTCGAACAGGTGATCGCTCATGTTTGTTTGCATCATTGGGACATTGATAACACGTCTGCCCCAATTTCCTCGTTCCTTGTTAGAGATAGGCACATCAAAGAATGGCGTCAAGAGAACTCCCAATTCTTCAACTTCTGCTCTGCACTTTCAGGCCTCTACTAAAGTTTACACGTTGTACTTTTATGATTTTCTTTGTCTTAATCGGTCATATTCGTCAGTTGGTATTATATGTTTGCACTGTGGGTCATGCTGTGTGCGTTTGATTGATGTGGACGTCGCCTAGTTGACGTGGTTCAGGTGCACGTTGCCCACATGAGGTGCCCAGGTACCAGGCCACACCTGGAGGACAGAGGACAGACATTGTGGTGGGTTAGAAGAATCACAGAAATACTACATCTGGACCGCAATGAACACAAATCATGCAGAAGTGACCTGAAGTCAAACAAGCTTGCCTGCTGTTGTGGGTCAGAGTTATCCGCATTGTTTGGGACCACTTTGATGATGGGGTTCCATGCGGGGTCAGCAGCGTGCAAACCATTGTACATGGGTGCCCCCGGGCCCTCTGCCATGGAAGGATGAGGGGACATCATGGTTCCTCCATACATTGACATCGGCATCCCCTGGACAGACGAAGAGCTCATGAAGCACGTGCACCGAGGAGAGAAAGGGCTGAAATGAGCGCTCTGGCTCTGTGTTACCTTCGGGAAGTCCATGTAACTGTTGGGCAGATGCTGAGGCTGGTGGTAGTTGTTGGCAGGGTTTGCGATGCCCGTGTCGTCCTGCTCCATAGGCTGGTGTTGAGAAAAGGCCGACTGCTCTGCCTGCAGCTGCGGGTGCATCATATGGCTGCCCATCAGGGGCTGGGACCAACCGGACATGGCCTCTGTACCAAAACAACACACGACGTCACGCGTTTACCCCTGGATATCGATCACAAAGGCACCACACTGTACTCGAAGAAGGCACACTTTCACAGTTTGAACATACCCGAAGCACTGCCAACCCCGAACGACCAAATGCCTCCCTGTCCCACAGACGCCGTGTAGCTGGTTGTGAGGAGGGGTGGGTTGACCGAGCCCGTCTGCCTGATCCGGGCCAGCCTCTCCGTGCCGATCGGTGGGGGAACCTTCCGGTCCTGCTGCGAGGAGTTGCCTGGCTTCGGCTGCGGAGGTGGGACGACAGCCGAGGTCGACAAGGCCGAGGATGACACAGTGGAGGGAGGCTGGACAGGAGGTTCGCCTGGTGGAAAGAAGGGAAGGTGGGAGAAATGTCAGCTTTACACTTTCAAAAGTGTCAACCAGTGCACCCAAACACTAACTAGTTCTGTAAGATCGGTCCGTCCAGAGAAGTGAACAATGTGATTGAAATTATAACAAAAGCGTACAAAGACACTAACATAATTTCAAAAATATATCAAGAGCTAAACTTACAAGAAAGACATTCAAGTAATTATTTAAAATAGAATTGGGGGGAGGAGCTAAAAGTGGAAATTACAGAAGATGAATGGCTTAAATGCGTGTAAGACACAAACAACCACTAGTACACGGATCTGGAGGAAGTTCTCCTGGAAAAAACAGTTTCTTTATTACACCAAAGTTTAAAATTAAAAATTAAAACAACAGCAAAAAGAGAAATAGAATGCGGAGAATTTGACGTGGATCGTTCACGTCTTTTGGAACCGTTTTGAGAAATGATTTCTGACAATGACGAGAACGTGAAGTAAAACAATGACGAACACAGAAGCTCATACCTGATGTAGAAGCACTCCATGGGTGAGGCGAAAAGTGCTGTCTGTTGAACGATGGCGCGCCGGCTGCCTGTCCATGCAAGTACACGGGGCTACCAGAGATACTGGTGGCATAGCTCGTCAATGCTATTGATACAAACAAAGGTGAAACGAATCAATAATGAACCAGAGCTTTGAGTTAGCAAAACATCCGTTTCTATTGCATCAAGAATCATATTTTCCAGAACGAATATTAAGGTCTTAGCTTTTTTTCATTGATTTGACTTCTGTTAAAGATTTTACATGATGATGCAAATTGAAAAAATAAATGAGATGAAGTGAAAGGAGCCGAGTCGTACCGATGGGGCTGTTGACCATCCTCTGAGACGCAGAGCGGTAGCCAGGGGCTTTGGAGCTGTCTGGGGGAGGTGGAGGCATCATGTTCTCCATCTGCCCCATGTACGGTTGTGGGGCCGAGTACGACTGCTCTGGGGGTGACCGTGCAGGCAAATGGCAAGCTCCCCATACCTGACTGTTTCCCACCTGTACGAGAAAGCACCATTTTTAGACAAAACAGCAATATGAAGTTAACGGCTGATGCTCATTGTGTATTTTGCCACGACTCACCTGGCTGTTGTTATCAAAGATGCTACTGAAATTGAAGAGACCTGCAGGACCGAAGTTGGGGGGTATCTGCTGAGGCTTGCCTGCGCTGGCAACGTGCTGTATCTGGGAGCCGTTAATCATGCCCAGGTTCGCGGAGACCTGAAGAGAGCCTGGCGCCTGGGCCTGGTTCTGGGCTTGTGGAGGCAAACTTGTCGGCTGGGAAGTCTGGTTAGGGGTTTGTTTGGGAGGTTCTTGCTGAGCGCTGAAGGGGACAAACACAGACTGCTGTTGCTGCTGTGTCTGCTGCTGTTGCTCAGGAAGCGAATAGTAAGGCCCTGGTGGCTGCATACGATGGGAGACTCTGGGCGCTGGGGCTGAGAAGTGGGGTACGGTGTTGTTAGGGTGTGCGACATTGTGTGAGGGGACAGCGGGAGGCGCGGAGGGAAGGTGGGAGCTGGCTTGGGGGTTAAGGAGAGCTGGTGGAGCGTCCGAGGATGGTGCAGAGGTCGGAGGGGGGGGTAACTGCTGTCGAGGTTCGGGCTTGGGGACCAAAGCCATGGCAGCGGGGGTGAAACCCACAGAGTTGATGTTCTCGCCGATAGAAACAGGCTGGCTCTCTGCAGCAAGCGACTGCTTGTCCTTTCCAGGGGGGGCGACTGCACTTTGCTCCATCTTAGTTGGCTGGATGGCGGGCTGCGACACAGGACCAAGCGGCTGCTGGGGGGCATTCGTCGTGGTTGTACTGGAACTGTGATGTGCAGGAGAACCTGTGCCTCGTACTGTGTTACTGCCACTCACAGCAGCAGCGGCGACTGACACGGCGGTGACGCCGACCGATTTGGGATCAGAGGCGAACAGTTGTTTTCTGACAGAAGAAGGAGTGGTGGCGCTGGACTGGGGATTATATGGAGTAGGGTTCGGGGTATGGGACAAGGCTGCAGCTGCAGACGCGTTGGGTGCACTGGTGGTGGTGGTGGGTGCGACAGGGGCTCCGGCGCTGGCCATGCTGCTGTGCTCACCCTGGGTGGAGTTGGGCCTGGCCTGGGACCCAGTGCTGCCGGTTCCCCCATTGTGCTTGGGGGAGCTGTTGGCACTGCCGGGACTGACGGGGCGCACAGGGAACGGTCCCCAGGTGCTTGCCGCGGGGGAGAAAGTGCCGCCAAACTGCGCCATGGGGAGACGAGGATGTCTGATCTGGTGCATGGTCTGAGCAGCCAGCAGAGCCAGCTGAGGGTGGGCGTACGCCAAGGGCAAAGACACCGGGAAAGGCTGTCTGACATTGGATGACAGCCCCTTTCCAAGCTTTGCCACGGCCTGAGAGGCAGATGACGATGAGCATGGGGAGGGTTGGAATGACATGCCGGTAGAGGTGACCAATGAGCTCAGAGCCTTTGGCCCAGTGGCTGAACCACTGGTTGCCCCCGTGGTGCTGGGGAATGAAGCCGAGGTCGTCTTCGAGCCTGGTGCTCTGATGTGATTCCGGGGAATCAGATCCTCGAGCTCTTTGGCTGGGTCTTGGATGAGAGCGTTGATTAACTGGACTGCATACCTTGTAGACTCTGTGCCTCCTCTGTGGGGGGGGGGAGCAATCGGAGAACACCATGTTAACAACATGTCCTGTCCATGTGAGTAAGACATAACTAATGAGTTAAATCTCAGACTAAAAGTTCTCAGATTAAAGAAACTGTCCACTTCTCGAGCATTGTAGTAGGTGTTCGGAAGACAATCCAAATGGTTCAGTATCGTAGAGAATTGTACTGTTTTGCAGCAAAGTGCTGTTATCATGGCATTGCTACTGCATACAACGCTTTGCTTCATAGTCTGGGAATAGAAATTAAATCAAAATCCAAATTTTTTACTCTTCGTACCATTTAATTTAGAAGTTACCAAATAAAACATGTCTATCTCATTGTCATTTATATTGTAATTAAATATTCCATAATATTACTATTCCATATGAGCAAGTATAGACAAGAGAATGAAAAAGAATCCACTATAGATTGTTTAAATTAGGACAATGAACTCCATAAAAGCTCATGTCATACGTTAAGTCAATTTATTTTATGTATTTTTGTGAAGCCTTATTACTGGATCTTATAGATTTTAAAGTACAGCTCAGTTCAGGAGCAAGTGATATCCCTGAACAGTAGTTCTACCTTTCAGGAGAGGGTGCCGTTTTACCTTATGGTGATCATTCTCTCTCCGTTCTTGTCCTTCTGTTTGTCCACGTCAATGTGTGCTCCTGTCACGTCCTGGATGGCTGTAATGTTGCAGCCCCCTCGGCCCATGATCCGAGACACGACAGAGGCAGGCACAGACAGCTTCTTTGATCTTCAAAAGAAGCAGACAAATGTTTGTGATTATCTTTCACCCACGCTAAACAATTTTTCCTACCACCAATATGTACAACACAACCAAGACTTCAATGAATGTATTTCAGCAAATGCAGGGGAGACACATGTCTGGGATGTATAAAATAGTAATTACTTCCATACGGAAATTAAAGAAACAATCTGAATGATCGTGTTAAAACTTGCAAACTGACCTTCTGACCACCTCTTTCCATCCTTCTTCTCTCTTCTGGCCTCTCTTTGGACTCGTGAGGCTGAGCTTACTGTTGGGTGAAGTGATGGGAAGAGCCATGGTCTTGAATGGAGAGGGTAAGGAGTTGGAGGTGGAGTCGCTTACGTCTGGAGCTCTGTGACAAAACCAAAGAAAGCTCATGTTTAATTGATTCACAGACATGCGAGCTATTCATTATTCAAATGTCACTTCGAACAAATCGTTTTATAGAAATGTAGTTTTGCTCGCCCTCAGAAGTTGCACACACACTGAGCTAGGATAGGATGGCTGCTTCCTCTGGGGACTCACTTTTGCGTTGGTTTTGAGATGGAGACTGTGACCTTATTGTCCATTTTGCCGTCTGTCTGCGGCTGAGGACAGTGTCTCTTCTCAGGGCCGGGCAGGAGGGCCTGGGACTGGGCTGCTCCTGAGGAGGGGGCTGAGGAGGAGGAGGAGGAGGAGGAAGAGGAGGAGGAGGTGGAGGAGGTGAGGTCAGGGAGGTAGTTGAGCTCCTGACTCTTGCCCCCACTGCTGCTGCTCTCGCTGGCGCAGTCGGTGCTATCCAAGGGGTCAGAATCGCTGTTGCCACCTGTGACTCCCCCACCCCCACCCCGTGGCTCACCGTGGATCTTGTTCTTGTCAGCCTTGTGCTGCGCTAGTGCAACCTGGTAAGAAAAAGCATTCTTGTTACTCAATTTCAAATCTTGCATGCATCTATTTGGGAAGTACAAGCTAACACGGATAGCATGGTGCCAAAGTTCCGCAGGCCTCACCTGTGGGTCCTGTAATATGATTGGTTCGTTGGGTGCTGAATCCTTGGTCTTGTTCTTTTTGTTCTTACGATTGGTGCTCGGAGTAGTGGCCACACTAGCACGCTTCTTACCAAAAGCTGTACTGAAAGTGGTGGAAGTGGCAGAAATTCCAATGGTGGTGGTGGTGGTAGCACTCGGAGGCTCAATTGGAACCTCATTTTCTAAAAGACAGGACAGACAACATTCATTAATCGGGCAACTCTGGGAAAAACACAAACTGATGTATGAATTCTTTTGGAATCGATTTTCAACAAATTATGGCAGAAGTTTTACCTTCAGCCGAATCATCTTTCTGCTCCTGCATATCACAGAACTCCTCCTTGGTTTTCTGCCCCTCCTCTTCCTCCTGCTTCCTTTTCTGCTCTTCCTTCTTCTTCTTGCGTTTCTCCTTTCTCTTCTCGCGCTTGGCGGCCAGGGCTTGCTTCTTGCTTTCCTCTCGAGACTGTTACACAACGCAAAGTCAGTATAAAAAGGAATACTTTAACCACTCCATGCCAAGCCAATCATTATACGATGGTACCTTCTCCAAGTCCAGCTCCTTGAGGAGGATGCTAGCGTTCTTGTTGGCCTCTGCAGCCTGCTGGTCTTTCGCTTTGACAATGGTCTCCATGCACTGGTGACACTTCTTTAACAGCTCCTAAAGGAAAGATTCACACTTTCAGCTCTACTTGCATCTCAACAGCTCCTGTCAGTTTAATAGCCGCAGGCAGCTAATGACTGGAATGGAAATCAATACATACCTTGTCAGCAATGGTGGCGATGTATCTCATGCACTCAATGTCTGATGGAAACTGATTGACCTCCTTCACAAGATACTGCACCACCTTGACATGACCCTAAATTGTGAAGGAAAATTTGATTTAGAATCCAGAGGCAACTGGAGATGTTGAATTACACATTTTCGAGTTATAGGAGGCTATGAACCTTTCGAAATGCAGCCATAAGTGGGGTGATCTTGCGGTTGTCGGCTGCGTCCACATCTGCACTAGCGTGCACCAGGAGCTGGACCACATCGAAGTGACCGCCATTTGCCGCCAGCCAGAGGGGAGTGTTCCCTTTTTTGTTCCTTACATCAATATGAGCACCCCTAGAAAGAAAGAAAATGTTGTTATAAGAAATAATCTTGTTCAAAGAATGGGAAAGAGTTGGCAAGGCTTCCGTTTCATGACAGTTTCTACCAAATAGCTGCATTCTTATTTATGAATCCATCTTTTCTCATCGGCTTCACCAACTCAGAAAAAGTCAGCGTGAAAGTAACAAGCACTTTCAGTTTAACCAACGATGCAGAATGTAATCAGGATGAGCTCAAATACAGAAAAATGGAAAGCGTTTGGATTGATGAACATCGAAGAGCACCAACCTGTTGATGAGCAGCTCACAGAACTTGTAGTGGCCCTTGTCTGCAGCAATGGTGAGGGCAGTGTCTCGGGATGAAGGAACAGGGGGAGCGTTGACATCAGCACCTTTGTCCAGCAGCACTCGACCCACCTCTGCATACCCTCCGGAGGCTGCCTCCATCAGAGGAGTGAGACCAGTCTGATGGAAACAAACAATCAGTTAGCAAGGTGACGAGTGACAAGGCTTAAAAAAGTATCAACCCAAAGGGAGACGGTAGCATCCAGTTTATCCAGTGCAAGTTGGATCTATCCCAGGATGGAGAATTCCTCACCTTAGCACGATGTTCTACGTTGGCTTTACGGTCCAGCAGCAGACTGACAACCTCAGCCCGGCCTTGGAAGCAGGCGAGGGTCAGCGCTGTGTTCCTGTTGGTCTCAATCTGGGCGTTAATGTCCGAGCCCATATCCAACAACAGCTTCACCGCAGGCACGTGTCCATTCATAGCCGCCAGCATCAGAGGAGAGATTCCCAACTTACTGCCAGTCCTGGTGAGAAAAAGAGACGGATACATTTTTTTACTGATCACAGAGGAAAGGAATATAGAGAACACTATGCTTAGGTTAATAAAGTATGATTAATACTTGAGCATTCTGATGGCAAATATTATATTGCTATCTCGCATCTGTGTATTGTCACATTCCAAAATATAAAAAAACTTTATCGACTCTTCAGACACATGTAATTAGGTTTGTTACCATATGTAGCAAATCAAAACACATTGTACAGATATTGTGTATTTATGTTTTACCATGTCATTTAAAAAAAGTGAACTGAAGTTGGCACATTATGATCCAGGACCTTCTGTTTTTGACTTGTGGCTCTGACTGGTTACCTGGAGTTTATCTCGGCTCCAGCGTTGAGGAGTATCTTGATGATGTTGACATAGCCTCCTGAAGCAGCCAAACTAAGAGGCGTGTAGTCGGAGACGTTGCGGTGCTCCTTATTGGCTCCCCGCAACAGCAGCAACTCAACAACCTGCACAAGAAAAGAAAAACAATCAATCCCTACAACAAAGTTAAAGTCCAGGGTACGTCGAGCTGCAACATCATTGTTGCGTGAACACACAAACGCATGATGGATTTACCTCCTGGCGTCCACCAGAGCAGGCCAATGAGAGGGGCGTGTCTTTAGTTCTCTCTGACTGAGCCTCAATGTCACCCCCTTTGTCCAAGAGCACCTCAACCACTCCTACATGGCCAGCTGTGGCTGCCAGGATCAGAGGAGTAAAACCTGGGAGGAACGGAGGGAATTAGGATGCGTGCCAAAATGTTTGAGCGAAATCAAACCTCGTGTTTATCTAAATACCTTTCTTGTCCCGATGTTCAATGTTGGCTCCCCGTGCAATCAGGACAGACACAAGCTCTTCGTGTCCTCCAGCACACGCAAGTGTCAGCGCCGTATCGTGGTTACTCTCGGTCTGTGGGATACACATGATCTCTTAACGGGACAAACTCGTGGATTGCTGCAGTCACCTGTACTGACACACTTGTACAACGCCTGTGGGGTCGAACTGTGTCTTACATGTGCGTCTATGTCGACAGAAGGGTAGAGGGGCAGGACCGAAGGGGGAGATGCGATGTTTGCGGGCGTCTGTGTGGGTGGCTGGGAGAGGGGCGTGGGTGAAGTCGTAGTGTTCAGCATGGGCACTCGACTGCTCACAGCTGCGAAGGAAAATAAAACGAGTTAAGCGAGAGTCTTTAAAACTGCTTGAATTAATGATCGAATGATCACCCACCGGCTGACATGCACTCACCTGCCATGATGTCATCCAGCGTGTCTGTGAGCGTCTGTGCGGGTGTAGCCACCATGAGCCCATCTGGGGCCTGCTGAGGTATCATTCCTGGGAGTAACCCAGGCAGCTGCTGACCCTGGCCCTGCTGTGGCTGACCCAGCATCTGCTGCCCCACCAGTACCCTCTGTAGCTCCGGGCTGGCACTTCCTGGGTAGTCCGCGGGGTTGTAGTCTGGCAGGGGCTGGATGGGGACAAAGGCGGCCTGGAGAGGCGGGGGAGGTGGCTGGGGCTGGGACTGTGGCGAAGGGGGCAGAGGAGGCTGCTGCGGTGGCTGTGGCCCATCCCGGTAGAGTATGGTGCCCACCTGAGGAAGTTTCGGGTAGTCGTCCTCGTCGCCGTCTGCTTCGTCCTCCGAACCTTCCTCTTCGTCCACATCTTCCTCTTCCTGTAAGGATACCGAAAAGCTGCTTAAGCCTCCAGAGTGGAATAAAAATTTTTTAATAAAATTAAAATAATGAGACATGTACCTCCTCCCCATCAACTCCCAGCTGCTCCTCTTGCTCTCCGTCTTTGTGGGCCTCTTCGTCTGTGTCAGAGCCAGTGTGTCCTTGGGCACCTGCTGTGGCAGTGAGGGGCCCTGGAATAGACGTACTCCCAGGCCCAGGGCCTGGACCCTGGCTTTGTCCGGCCTCCTGCTCTTCCTTTAAGCCCTTTGCCTCCATGTACTCTTTGGTGAACTGTTGCTGTGTTTTCAACTGCAGCTGGCGCTCCACCTTCTGAAGCTCCTTCAAGATTTTCTTCTTCTTCTGCACCTAAAGAGGCAAAAGCCACGTCATCGTTTGACCCCACAATTAATACCATGCTATACGAGCACAAGTCACTGATGTGTCAATGTGCTTTGGAAGTCACATTCTTGTTGGATAAGGGGATTTGTGTCCTCGCTCAGCTCCTGAGTGTACCTGCTCCTCTCGGCTCTTCTTCAGCTCCTCAATCTTGTCTTTGGTGAGCGGCTCCCCCTGAATGAGCTCTAACGACTGTAGCTGGGCCTTCTCGATAGCACTAATTCTTTGGCCAAGCTCGTTCAGCTTTCCCTCCGTCTCCTCCACGATGCACTCTAGGGGCTGGCACAAGTGGAAAGGTGGCAAAGGTTCTGCTTCAGGCCCTCGGCCAACGGAGCTGGAGAGACCGGGCTGGAGGGCTGCCTGTCTCTGTTTGGACACGCCTACATTGGAATAAAGAAAGTGGAAGAAGAATTAAACAACCAACAATAACAACAGAGTCTTGCAAATCAATGCCTGTTTGGAGAAGGTCCTGTGTTTACCCTTGCTGGACACGGGTGGGGGTGTAGCGATGTTTGATGGGGCTCGGTCGGGCTCCTGAGGGGGCACTACCATGGCGAGAGCTTGGAATGGGACACGAGGAACCTGCTACGGCAAAGGAAGTGTTGGGCTTCAATGGGCCCCAGGTTCTCCGACGAAAACAGATCACAAAAGTATGGTGCATTACGGCATGTACCTGAGAGGCATCTTGTGAAGGGGGGGTGAGCTGGGAAAGGTCAGGCGCTGGGACAGACAGGATGTTGTTGGGGTAGTCCAACAGGTAGGACACCACATTGGTGTGGCCACCCTTAGCAGCTTCTATCAACATCGTTGAACCATCCTACAATGAAACGTGGTTTTCAGTGTCACGAACGAGTATGGTTAATGCCATCAACACCAGAACTAGTGTTTGAGCAAACTGCATTACTTTGAGTCTGTGTGTAGGATCTGCCCCATGTGCCAGCAGCAGCTCCACGACAGCCAGATGCCCTCCAGCGCAGGCCAGAGACACCACTGTGTGATCGTTATTGGCAGTAGCTCTGTTAACATTAGCACCTAGAAGGGAGAACAGAAAATGTAAACACTCAAATTCACAGCACATTACAGAAAAATCATATGCTATGCATTTGACTTAAATGATTTCTACAGGTCAAACTACTCCACTTACACATTTTTCGATGCATTTTTTTTTTTGCCGATAAAAATTTCTAACCTATTATTTTGTTATTTATAATGTCTTTGTAGTCATTTCTTTTGCTGCTTTTCTCCCCACAAAAAAAATATATATATATATATATATGAAACTGACTTCAAAGATGTGAGGACTGCCATTGACAAAAGGATATTCAAGGCTTGTATTCAGGTTTTCTAGCCGAGATTAAATAAGGGATTTTTAATCTGAGCTAAATTAGATAATGTGAACCATCAGCATATCACATACCTTTGCTGATAAGAAACTGCACTGTACAGAGATGTCCTGCCCTTGCTGCCTTCATTAAAGGTGTTCGGCCTCCTTCAGATTCGTGCTCCTACAGAAAAAAAACATGACGTTCATTATATGAGAAAAACAAAAGAATTGGCCTTTTTAGATATCCAGAAACTGACTGCTTCAAATAAAGCTGCAGCATTGTACAATAACTGTGTTGAGTTCAATTAAAGCTTCAGACAAAAGACTTGGACCAGGCTGTTCTTTTCCTGCTGTCATCTGAAATTTGTTTACATTACTTGGTAAAATAAACATGACTGAAGGATTCAGGAATATGGTGTACCAAGTTGGCTCCAGCCTGCAGCAACACGTCAGCTACATCGGTGTGTCCGTTCTCACAAGCGTACGTCAGCGCTGTGTCGCCCGTTGCTGTTGTGGCATGAACGTTTGCACCTGAAAGAAAAAATCACGATAATTCAATTGCAAGTACAAAAACAACATTTTGGGGGAGTCTTAGTTTTTCTCATTCTTGCCAATTGGCATCTTCCTCTCGCTTACCTGCAGCGAGAAGGTATTTAACCAACTCCAGATGGCCTTCCTGTGCAGCCTCCATCAGAGGAGTAGAGCAGCCCAACTCAATGTCAGCCCCTGCCTTGATGAGGAAGTCAGCCACTTCCAAGAATCCGCCACAACACGCCAGAGTCAAAGCAGTCTCCTGAGTCTCTTCTGTTTGAGCGTTGATGTTAGCACCTGGACAACAGAACAAACACAGTGTGATTCTTTCTTCTAGAAACAAACAGTATTAAATTGACCGCCATGATGTATATAAATGAACAAATAAAAATAAATAAATAAATAAGATTCCGACCTTGAGCCAGCAGCAGTGCTACCATCTCCTCATGTCCTTCTCTGGCTGCCTCCATCAGGGGGGTGTAGCCCTCGTCGTTGACCTGGACAGAAATACAAGCATGGGCAAATACAAAAAAGCCTAAGTTCAAGTATGACTCATGGCAGTGTTTCTCTGTCGTGGAAAATGTTGCTCACTTTGTGCGTCAACACTGAACTTGGCATTCGCTCAGCCAAGATCAGCTTTGTGATTTCATATTTTATCGACGCATCAAAAACCATTATCTAAATTTAGTTTTTTTTCTTGTTCTTAAATTTTGCCTTATAAAGCAGGTTGGCATCAATAATCTTTCACTTTAAGACAGGAAAACATCAGAAATGTATAAACTAAATGTGATTCAATAACAGCTTTTTAAAGCCGTCATCTGCCAAGTGAAGACACAGAACTCTACCCTCTTCCGTGTTTTAAAGCAGCCGTCTCCTCAACATACCTCCTCCAGGTTGGCTCCTCTCTCTATGAGCAAGGCTGCGAGCTCCACGTGTCCGCCGCAAGCTGCAAGGGTGAGGGGCGACTCGAAGGAATCAGCTGGCATGTTGACCTGTGCACCGCTGTCCAACAGCAGCCGTGCCACCTCCACATGGCCGTCCTGGGACAGCGAGACACACAGAGAATGTAGAGATAAGCACCTGAATAAATATATAGCCACATGGTCCAGTGCGCTTGCCTCTACAAATGATGCCGAATTCGATCGGAAAGCTTTCCCTTGATGATTTAAATGAGTTAGTTGTTTTCATGTTTGTACACGTGTTCAATAATAATCTTCTACAAGTGAAAATAAGAACGACTACAGGTTTACTTGTATTCTAGGTGTATTTCATTTCATATCAATGCCCAAACGTTTACATTTAATTCAATGCCTCATGGGCATATTTTACTTCTCAAGGCTATCGATCTTTTATCATTTATGCAAATATCCATATATATCAGTGCGTTTTAGAAAAACCTTTTTATGGACATTTTTATTGATGAGATCCGAGTTGTTTTTTTGAACCATTTTAATGAGCTTTTCCTGTTAATCCTACCTATTTATATTACTCTGGATAATTTGCATGTGTGCTTTGGTTTTGGCATGCACACATGTGTTTGTTTGCAAATATTTTTTCCATTTAGTTTTCTGTCAATCACTTGTGAAGCATCAAGTAGCTTTCTGTTTGAAAAGAGCTATATAAATAAAGAGTGATTAAGTGATACGATGGCACTTTTCTTAGAATTTTTTTTTTTTTTTTACACAAGCTTGTGGTTGGGTAAACTGAAATTAAAAAAAGGAAAATAAAGTGGACACTGATTCCTCAGTTCAATAGAAGTTGGTTCATGTAATGTTCACACTTTTATTTCTTAAGGAGCAAAGATGTAAACCAAACATGGCATGTAACTACTGTGATGTACATCCAGCAACACAATGACAGCATTCGCGAACGGACTGCACTCGCACAGCGTTTGTACTCGGGTCACACCCAACTATCTAAGCATGTTGCGTAGTTTGTGCAGTAAGGTTTGGGTCAGATGCTCACCATGCAAGCTTCCATCAGTGCCGTGTGCATCTCATCTGTTTTGTGTTCCTGGTCTGCTCCGGCCTCCAACAGAAAACGCACCATATCCAAGTGACCTGCAGAACACACACACACACACACAATCGCGCAAGTCTGTTTTAAATGCGTTCCATCATTGTTAAAAAGTGAGCGAAGAAGATGCTCAATTGTGTCACACATAATAAGGCCGTCAACAGCCAACATTCAAACTACACAAGGAGAACACATCGAGTTCTGACCTTTGTAGCAGGCAAGTGTGAGAGCACTCTCTTTGAACTCGTTGGAGTGTGTGTTGATGCCGGCGCCATACTCCAAGAGTACCCTGGCAACCTCTACATGGCCAGCACTTGCTGCCTCCATGAGAGGTGTGTGTCCGTTCTCATTGTGGTCCTCGATGTTCGCGCCCTCTTTCAGAAGCACCTTCACCACATCCACGAAGCCGCCGGCACACGCGTACGTCAGAGCTGTGTTGCCTGAAAGAGAGCGTGGAGGTGAGTCCGACCCGGAAAACAGGTTGGAAAAGGACTGTTCATCTTAGAAAAGGAGGGCAGATTTACCTGTCGAGGACTGTGCATTGACATCTGCCCCGTGGACTAGGAGCAGTTTGACAATGTCCACGTATCCTCCACTGGCAGCAGCCATGAGTGGCGTTATGTCCCCCTTGATGCCCCTGTCCTCCACGTTAGCGTGCATCGCCAGCAAAACCTGAGAATGAATAATGAAATGCTACGGTCAAGAAAGCTGCAGAAAATGGTGTGAAAAAGAGAAGATCTTCCCCCCCCTCATCAACAAGTGATGTCCCACCCCAGCGCTTCTGGTTCCTACCTGTGCGAGTTCATAGTAGCCGGCTGAGCAGGCGAGACACAGCAGGCTCTCCCCTTCCTCCGTGTGTTCGTTGACGCTCCGTCCCTCGTCGAGCAATTTGCGCACAGCGTTGACGTCCCCGTCGGAACACGCCTCCGCTAAACTACGGCTGAAAATAACCAGACTGCTACAATTACTGCCACTGTGACAGGTTAACACACACACGCCTCACAAGAAGGAGCGGGCACACACTCGCACGTGCATACACACTGCGTACGCAGCTGACATTTCGAGAGGAGAGAGAGAGAGAGAGAGAGAGAGAGAAACGATTGTGCACCGCGGGTGAGATACATACTTGTCGGCTTGGCCGGCGTTGAGTGTGTTTTCGGCTCTCATGCGGGTCAGGGCAGCCGCGGCCTCGTCCAGGGCACAGCTCACAGATGACGTCAGCCGGCGGAGCACCTCGGGGTCTGCAAAAGCTTTACCATCGGCAGTGGACAGTTTACCGATGCCTGGCGAACATCAAAAGGGCAGAGGTGCATAGGGCAATGCAAACCACAGGGGGGAGCACAACCACACCAGACCAGATGAAGAAGCAAGTCCAGTCCAGCCAATCCAATCCAGGGTTAGTAGCAGCATACACAAAGAAGAAAAAAATACACACAGAAAACACACACACAAGCATTTGTTAATATGGCTTAATATTTTTTTTTCCTTCCAATTCCATTGCATGATGTATGATTTTTAATTCCTTATTTGTCAATTAGAATAAATACAAAATATCCGGTTGATAACAATGGCTATGAACATTAAAATCCAAAAATAAGGAGGTAAAGTCACACTTGTAACGCTCAAGAAAAAAGTGCTGCCTTCTGTGTGAATGACAGGTGCAAGACGGTGAAAGTGAGGCAAAACTTGACAAGTGGTCAGCAACAGAGAAAAGCACCACTCAAAAAATACAAAATCCCATAAAAGAGAACATGTTTGAGTGTGTATGTGTGTGTGTGTGTGTGTGTGGGGGGGGGGGGGGGGGGGGTTTGGAAAGTGAATAGAAAGCCAGAGAGAGAAATGAAGAGCAAGCAATGTGAAATAATTTTTTTTAGCCAATGGCCTAGAATGAAAGATCTCTTTGAGGAAGCAAGATAAGGGCCAATTTCCACCCAAAAACCCATTCATGTATTTGTGTTTGAATGTGACAGCATGCAGTTTAGATATGTCTGAATATTTAAAAAAAAAGGAGGCTGGACAAGCCAGGAGGGGCTTTGAACTTTTCAGCATCAGCTTCAAGTCCATCCATTAGCCAGGCCGAAGTGAGCTACTTGAAGTCCTCCTGTGTTTTCACCGCAAGGCCTGTGACTCGAGCTAAACTTAGCACGGCTCTCAGACAGGGATTTCACAACAGCCCCCAAGGCACGAGGGGATCCAAGAGGTCGAGGAAGTTGATCATTAATATTTTACAGTATTGTTTATCTCAGAATGTAAGCGGTTCACTGAACCAAAACAGACTCAATAATGACTGTTGACTGGTGATGTGTAAATACAATCTATTCAAAATAAAGAAACCAGCGCAGGGTGATTGGTTTTCTTTTACTTTCAGACGATGCCTGACATACTGTAAATCACACCTTGAATTACCGCCAACCTTCACCCAGTTAGGTTGGACTCGTTCTTACGTACACTTATGGACATTGAGCTCTCGTTGAGGTTAAGACTGCGCGAATGTTTGTTTTGTTCAACTGAAACTGGTCACAGGCTGTGTGCTGAACTGCCGACATCCAGGAAACCTCTCAAAATAGGGAAGATCATTTTCCAAATTTAAATTGGAGCCTGTCTTTAACCTGCCTTTTGAAAGAGTTGGTCAACCAATAAAATAACTTCCTGAGGGAGCTACAATTAACTATTTCACTGTCAAGTTCTCACCATTATATTGTAGGCAGACTTTCCTGCCGACTAAATCTTGCCCTTTAGGATTTAGGACCTTCGGGTGGTTTGTGCTGGCCTAATTCACCACGCCATAAACCTAAGAGACTTCTTTAGGTCACTGGCTCAAATGCACCTGCTTCGGCCTTGCTCCACCCACAACCGACGTGTTTACACAATCAACATGATCTTCGGAGTAGCCGTACCAAAATGACTGCGTCAGGACAGGTGTGTACACCAAATGCCTCCTGAGAAAACACAACTGTCATTCACACTAATCTTGAAGCCGTCCGCAGCTGGCATTAGCATGCGTCTTGGGTGATCCGATCACAGGCAGGCAGCTTTAAAGTATATCAGTTCACACCTGCCTAGAAAAAACATCTCAGGTCATATCTCACTTCCTTGTTCTATAGGAGAATCTGGAAATATATCCAATAAGCCAACATGAAAAGACATAGGATTGTGAAGTGCAAGCAAACGGCATTGGACATATCAAATATTCCTATTCCTCCGAGTCTTGGTTTGAATACACTGTCATCTATTAATGGCATTTTATACATGCAAGTTCTTATCAGTCATTCCAATTATGTAGGTCGTCGGGTAAATTCCCTTCCACTGGTTCTCATCAGGCTAATCATACAATGGGTGTCGTCAACATACCTACGGAGGTACAGAGGTTCATGGGTAATTAGATCATCTTGGACACATTCAGTGGTGAATGTGAGGAAGTTTATATTCTATCAGGGAACGGCTGTTTGATTGACTGGGTATAAATCACATTTGAAAAAGAATCTCTCGCTATTCAATGTGGACATATTTAAAAATCCTTTATTCTCAGTCTATAACATGCATTTAATACAATATTGTTACCAATGTTTCATGGAAACCATGTCATTAGTGTGCAAATCCTACCAAAAATTAACATTTTGTTTGTTTCATAATGGTCATACAATTTTTTTTTTCATTAATAAGTTACCTTAACTGAACTAATTTTTAAAAATATATATTTGAACCTTACAGTTCAGGAACAAGAAGAAATGGAGTATTTCTTATTAAAAAAATGGGTTGGAAAAAAAAAGATAAAACGGAGCGCTGGCTTCTAGATCCGAGAAGACTCAGTTTTTAGAACATGACACCAGCAGTGTAAACTGATGAATGTTCATATAGCTCTGCTTTGCCCCATCTTCCAAATGCAACAAAACCAGCATTTTCCTTCCTGATAACAGTAGTGTCAATGAATTGTCCTGAATGTAGAAGGAATGCCACTCCAAACCGAGTAGCTTTGTTTTGCGAGACCTTCGTCACCTGTGATTGCTATACGTATTTGATCATGCATCCTCCAAACGTTGAGTAATACAAACAAGTCGCAATTTTTAACTTTGAGATCGACGACACCTTGTTGAAATACAAGTTATTTTCCTTAATCCATTGATATTTTTTTCTATTACTTGCTGGATTTTCTTGATAATGTTTTTCTATACATGTCCTCTTTCACAGGTACACTGCTACGCTTGGCGCAACAGAAAAGTATGGCCAAGTACTAGTGTTCATGTTTTAGGCAGTCAGCAAACATGTCTTATGTTACAGCGTACTGATGGTGCATATTCATGTCCTTGAGTCTGCTGGAGTCTATGTAAATACTCACAATTTAAGGACAAGTGCATTGTACATTTGCAGTGCAACACCACAAATTCTCACCATTGCCACAAGAGGAATTTACACAAGATCTATACAGACGAGTGTGTATGATCTTTGCAGCTCTAGTGGCAGAAATCTAATCTAATTATTTAAATACTTTAAAATTAGCCTCTCATAAATAGATTCAGTGTGGTTCCTATAAATACATGAATGTGGGGGGCTGGTTACAGAAGACACCAATAAAGCCTACATGTCAGCCTTTAAATTTATGTTTATTTAACAGGTCATTGTTTTCAGACTATTGGGAACTATGAAGAGAATAGACATTCATTTAAATAAAACCGTGAGCTTTGTTGGTTTTAGCTCAATATGGACTGAAAAACAAAAGATATGCATGATGCCACTTAACTGACACCATAACTTTAAGGTAAACCTATGACTCAAACCATTTCACAACTTTTCAGACAAAAAGTCTGATTAAATGACAATTCTAATGACACATTTTCACCAAATTTTAATCAGGTTGAAATAAATTACATGATGGGATGTTTTTAATTTTATGCCCCTTCATTTATGAAAAAATAATTTCCAGCATGTTGTGCAGATGAATCTAACAGGGGTTTCACTACTGTTATATTCTGTCCCATAAGGCCACTTTAAACCAGTTAAGAAGAAAACAACTATTCGGCATCACCACCTGGACGCGTGGCGAGCTGTAACAGCAGCCTTTATTAATAATAAATGTGCAACCTGTCTTACATTTGATGTAATCAAGTCTGGTCTTTGTTTCTGGGTCCTTTAAAAGTATATTTTGCTAAATTAATCCGGGGACATAGAACAAAGCACACAACAAGTTCACTTATTTGGATATTTAAAGAATTTAGGAACCTGTCATTTTTTCCCCTTGAGCACTAATTGTGATACACGTCTCTACATACAATATTAGGCAACATTATCAATGTTGCCTATCATTATACCCATTCTATGAACAATGACTCGTTTGATGCATCGTTTCCGTGCTGCTTATAAATATACAATAACGACCGATTCTGATATTAAAGTGTAGCTTTAATCTGAAGGTTTTAGATTCAATTCCAAGTTATTAGTCTGTGAATTTTAGGTCTTTATACTCAAATGTGGAAAATGTATTTGATATGATTAAATTAGCTTAAAGTCAACATATTTCTCTGCAGATTTTTTTTTTTTTTCAATAAATTACTTCAGACAGTTCACCTGCAGACATCAGACTCATGGTATCTTCCACGGTGATCGTCTACCAGGTCTGGTACTTGGCTACTTTGTTCAAATCCTCCGTCCATAGCCTGTTCCTGTTCCACTTTTTGTTGATATTATACAAAGTACAATAAAGCAGGGTAATCAACATGAGATATTATTAGCATTACAAGACGAAGAGCAAACAGATGGCGTAAATGACTACCTCCTTGGTTCGAACTAGCCAGGGTGAAAGCGGAGTAGAATGAGATTAGCTATTAGCCGTTCAACACAAGCTCTGTGCATGCTGCGGGGGCTCAAGCCTGCTCCAATGTTAATCTGCATGGTAATGTTCACAGGCCCAAACCAGGCCACGACGCCCGGCCCTAATGGATTAATCTACACAGACCTTCTTACGCTGAGATTACAAGTTCTAATGAAACCAATTTATCCAAATCAGTTTCAAACTATCAGCTGATATGACACTTAGTGAAACTGAGAGGTTCCTTTTATTAACATTTCAGACTCTGGCACAAAAATAATAAAAGGCCTCTACTTTTGTAGGGGTCGGGGGGAAAAAAACTGAGGTGGAAGGGTTACGCATTTGCTGCACGGTATCAAGATATGTTAAAGCACAAATTAAAGAGGAATTCTGCAAGTATGAGTGTGGCCAATGACGTGTGGGATTCAACATGTGTCAAGTATTGAGACAATTTTATTCCAGCCTAAATGGTCGTACCTGCAGCTTCGAGGAGAGCTTCAAGGCGGGCTTGTGTCTCTGGATCAACAGTCCTCAAATCTACTCCATCCGTGGCGCTGGACAAAAGCAACTCTGAGGCCGTCTTCATAATAGGGTTATCCAGGTCTTCCTGGTCCAGAATGAATGACTCGACCTGGCAGGGGGACAAGAGGGGTCAAAGATGACTTTTAATTCCTTTGATTGCCATTTCCAGGTTAGCTTTGACTAAAATGTTTGACCAGGAATTGAAGCCCTTGTCCAAGTGTACCAACCACGAGTATATGGTTTATCATTAGTAAAACAGAACTTATCAACAGTTAGAAGTTGCATTTCCACTTAAATTAATAATGTAGTCACAAATGGCTTCACCACCAACCAAATATATGGTTCATGTTTAAATATAGTTTCTCGAAGGGCAAAATAAAAAAAATTAGCACATGTTAAAGAGAGTGAAAATAAAAAGAAAGTGCTTTGGACTGATATTACAAGCCGTGCACAAAGATTCAGCTGGGAGTCAGCTCCTCAAAAACAACACTGCAATCTGTTCTCATGCCTGTTTAGGCCACGTTGACTATCTCCGGTTATTGTATAGTACAGATCGTTATGTTGATATCTTCGTCACTTCAAAGATTACTCCCGCAACATCAATATTTTAACATCAGGATCTTTGTAAACGTGTCAAAAGGTAAAAATCAATCATTTTCAACATCCAAGTAACAGCTACAAACTAACTACAGGTACTTTAAGATGTTTTTCATCTGGTCAAAGGTCCGGTTTAGCTTATTGTTTCATACAGACTATTTCTGGGTGATTCCACCAAAATATGCACAAAAAATGAACATTACAAAAAAAAATAAAAAATACATGCGGGGAGACAAAAAGTTGCAGTTCTCTTTTTAACCATTTCAGAGTAAGTTTTTATGTATTAGCACGTTTCCATGTATTAAAGTAACTTCTCACATTATGGAAAAGTGTTGCAACAAGTGGAAGAGATAACAACACACAACTTTAAGTGCAATATAACACTTAGCAATGACATTAAAAGAAACCTTTTTTAGACATACTAATTGTGGATTAAACATTGCTAGAACGTCAAACTATTGAGTACATTGGCTCCATACACCGAACGCTGAATCATACATTGCCAGATGGGACTTTAGCAAATTTTTACTTTTGTTATAAATGCCAAAGCCAATCATTACCTTGTATGTAGATAAGCTCTGCTTAAAATGTTAATTGTCAAAAACAATGCAACTAACCTGAAGAAAAGATACTAGGGTGACAAGACTTGGGAGTGGATTTGCAACTTAATGCAAATCCATGGCATAACAAATAAATAGAGAAAGTTATATCTCTGTGTCTATACATAAGCTGCAGACTTGCAGACTCTGGACCACAGAGCAAATGTTGGGGGAGAGTCAGCAATGTGGAGAAATTCAGCTATATGATAGGAAGGCTCGCCACACTAACCCATGGGGGATGTAGTTCTTGTGAAGGCTTTTATAATCAACAATGGATATCAGTCTTTACTATTAATGAACTACAGTTCCCAGAGTGTTAGTATCCAGAGAGCTGAAAAGGCCTAGAATGGCATCTGCTTAATCCTGGGGCTCAGATTTTAGCTGCAGCCCAGAGCAGCAAGTTCTCCTCTGGAGTGAAACACCACAACAAATGCTCCCTTTCAGGCTGATGGTGGAGCCCGGGTGAGAGGAGAAACAAGACACTACGGCCATACGTTTGCCATTTGACTCAATTATGTCGCATGAGATGTAACTGACAGATTTGATATGTCCTTCTGCTGCTGCTACTACTACTACTACTACACAGCTGAATCTAGAACTTGGAGAGCCAGGAAATATTGACAGTCGTATCAGCTGACATCCTAGCTGGTCAGCCATGGTTGCAGAGGACTTCAGACTCTCCTGGTCAGATGTTAGTTTGCTTCAACCCCTCAACAAGTGAAGTTCTCAGCGTTGCAGTGACATTGATTACTATTTGATGACCGTTTCTTTCAGATAGCAATAACACTACATCACATTACCAGGCGTCACCAATAGGTCACATTTAAACTTTTGATAATTTTGTCCAAATCAAACGATTGCTATCTAGCAGAACAAGTTGATTTTAAGAGTCTGCTGCTGTCACAGGACACGGCAGAGAAATCCTAAGAACTTGTATTAAATAAGGCATGCGTTTTAAATGTATGGCCATGACAGCGAGTGGCTGGAATTTGACCAATTGACCAAAAAAAAAGCCTCACAACAGGAGGCTTTGTCACGTTATGCGAAAACGGCGACATTTAACATGTGAAACACTTGACATTTGACGTTAAACGATCCCCGCGTGTATGTGAGCCGACGGAAAAACGTCTCATGCGTGTTTAGCTGAGGCCATGAGATGCCATTACACCTGTACCGTATGTGACATGGGAAGTTGAGACAACTCCTCGCGTGAAATCAACAACGCAAATGAAGTTGACAACACTCGCCCCTGGCCACAGTTAAACAACCCGACAGCTAAGCCAGCTGGGGGGAAAATGTGAGCCGTTCGGGGAGAAATATAATCCAAACGTATCGAAAAGTTAGCCGAGGGTCGAGCGGAGTTAATTTACATGATTTGGAAAAGTGACGTAATTGCACCACAACTACGAAAATGGCAGATATTTAGCCGTCCGTGTGTGTCCCCGGGTTTACGGACGTCTTCCATTTGCCGTGGCTGGAAAGCTGTTTGGGAGAGCTGCAAACTTGTGATGGGTGTTGAGAGACGACAGCACCAAACGAGGCCGTCGCCGCTTCCACCCGAACTAGGCCTTGGCCGCAGCCTGCGCTGCATAAATAAAACATTTCAGCCGGTTTGCGTGAACAACTGCTCCCGTCTCGCCAAACATTATCGACATCCAAGTGTCCATAAGCATCTGAGCCGACATGGGCTTGATATTCCATTAGAGAGTGGGTTAATTTTACGTAATTTCAGCGGCCTGGGAGGGGGTGGTTGCCAACTGCGAGCTAATGCGCTAGGAGAGGAATGTTGCCTTAGCTCTGGTTAAGCTTAGCTAACTAGCTTAGCGTTAGCTACCTCGGAAACCTCGTCTTCGTCGCTGCCGGATCCCGCACCCGAGGAGAGGACGGCCGCGGCCGCCAGTTTGAAATCCAGTCTTTCCGCTGCAGGCCCGCCTGGCTCGCCGTATAAACGTACTTTCTTTCCACCTACACCAATCCCAATGCCCCCTAGTCCGACTCCTCCTGGTGTCGCTCCTACCCCCATCCCTGCCACTGGGGAGCGAGGAGTCACCGAGTCAATCTCGTCCTCGAAGCCGTCCGTCAGCATTGCCGTCCCGGCTACTGCATCCTGCATTCTTGTGTTGACGATACGCGTGTTAACGAGCTAGTTGTTCACTTAAACGTCCGCCCAGGCGCTTTCTGTAGGGATATTTGCTTGATTTTACTTCAGGGAATCCAGAAACTCTCCCGAAGCGAGGGTTGAGGAGGATCTCTTTCCCCCAGCCATTAACTTTCTAACAACCTAACCCGATACGCACTGCTTCTCAGAAACACCGCCTCGGTGCAGAATCCCGCTAATTGGATTGGTTCAACGCAAGAGAAAGAAGCTTGCGATTGGTTCGCGTCGGTGCTCGTCAAACATGAGCCCGCAACGTCATGTTAGGTTTACCAATATCACGAGGCTGTAGAACGAACGTCAAGACATGACATGGTAGGCTTAACTTAACTGGTTGAGTTTAACTAGTTCAGGTAAACTCGGATTAAAAGAGATACACGTCCAGAAACTGGTCTGGACACATGCCCTGACCTTCTGTGGATTCAAATCTCAGAGTTACTATAATTTCGTCTAAATATATACAACTGAATAACACATTTCTCAACATGCAGCCAATTTCTTTCATTTTTGAAATAACATTATTTTATATTAAAATTAATACTTATAATGATGATCTCACTCCTAGTCAGCAAAGTCACTACTGAAGTCCTACTTTTAATCATTTATGATCAACTACTCTCACAAATATCAATTACTTCATGACACGATCAAGGCCCAAAATAAGAATATAATACAAAATTAATAATAAGAAAACAACAATAAAACACTGTGCAGGAGAGAAAGGAAGCCCAATGGGGTCGTGGGAAATCCTGAAAATAAAAATAAAACTGACCAAGGAGCAACAAGCAGAGAAAACTGACAAAGGAGTTAATAAAAATAGTCACTTAAACCACACAACATATCAGCTGAGAAACAGTGGGACACTATTTGGACAGGAGATAATTAAATAACTCAGTCTTAAAATGGTCAAAGTCGAAGCCAATTTACATGATTGGAGAGTCCAATTTAAAATTCAACTCATATGAAGTTTTCACTATTTATTGTTACTGTTCCATAATTTATCTGTGATGAATTATATGTATATAACACTTTTTGGTTTAACTTATTGTGACTGCATACTTAGATAATGTCAGACCTTATAGGTAGCCCTATATCTGGTTCAGGAAGTGACTGATGCATTTTAAAAATGCAATGTCATGCTTTTGGCAGCTAAATGGAGCAACCTGTCAGATTTCTTTTCCTACATCTTGTATTCTTATGCACGTTCCCATCCATGCTATTTTCCAAACAATGTGTACTTCATATTGATAATTGTACAGGTAATGACGATCTTAACTCGATCTTTACCTTACATAATAAGCCGCAACCTAAAAACAGTACAAAGGGACTTGAACAACTAATGAAAGCACAATATTGTGTATGTTGCAAAGAGACCATGTGTATTTTAAGGATGTCAACAAATCCACTCACATCTGGTTTGTTTACTTTCTATCTCGATTATAATTGGCTGTCTTTACATTGAAATCATGGCTACGGAAGAATAGGAATATAAATTACGCTTGTTCACCTGAAGTTTTGAATTGATAATCTTTGTTTGTGGGATTAAAAAGAGATGCCGTGACTATATGTGTATTTAAAAAAAATATCAAAATTGACTCAAATAAATTGACTGAAAATAAGATGAATGTTGTCGGATAGTTTCAAGTCAACATTGTCGTTATACTTGTAACAAGGGGCTGGACAATAAATCACATATAGTCTGCACTGCACATATGGAAAGGGCAATTCAGTACAAGACAAGTTGTTCTGTTAAACGCAGTGGGGTTACTTGAATTTATGTGCCGGGAGATGCCGCCAGAAATGGTTCGGGCCTCGCGAAGCAACGTCATCAAATCAGGGCGTGGACGCGGGAGCATTTGGCTATTCGGCAGGGATTGCCAGGTCCGTATTAAAACCCATATTTCCTGTATTTAAAAGACTGCGCCTATGAACTAGGCAAAAGAGACCAAGACATCATAAACAGGAAGTTGTATTTTTAAACAAATCTTAATACACTCTGAAAAAAAACAAAAAAAACTCCAGCGTGTTAAAATGACATATTACATCAGTTGATGTTATAAGGGGTTACATACTGAAATATGATTTATTCACTCATGATAACGTTGGGATTTATGTTTTGATTATGTTGCTAACATGTCAAGACACACATTTGTTCCAAATGCATTTGGCAATGTTTAATAGTGAGAATGAATTGCTGCGTGAGACGGATCCAAGGCAAGCGCTCCGGCTTATTTGAGGCCCGGAAAGAGGGGGATGGCTCAGAAACTCTGGCAACCCAGTGTAAGGTTTCAGCTGCATCACGCAGTGAGTGTCCGTGCGTGCCGTGGCGTGCTGAATCGTCGTTTGTGACAGGTAAATTAATGCAGCCATCTGTTATTTCATTTGAGAATATAAGAGTCGAACCCTTACCCCATTCGGCTGAATAGAATGCGACTTGTACCCGGGTATATTGGCAAATTCTGCTCAGATTAACGTATCGTAATTACCTATGCTAACACGCGAGCTAGCCGCTAATAACATGGCGCAGGCTAAAAAGGCCGCTTTTGTTCTTGTCTGTCTGGGTGCGGTGGTGAGCACGTTAAAGACCAGGCACTGCATTCCACACACGAAATGGTCCAACATTTACTTTTGTTGGTAACTGGTTGACTATATAACTCGGTATTGGACGAAGTGCGTTACATCCGGAGACTTTGCCGATTGAATGTAGCTAGCTAGCGGCACGTTTCGAGCGTCGCGTGCGGGACAGACGTTGGCTTCGCGCTCTTTGTGAAATCGACGTTTCTGTATTCGACCGAGGATTTTTTTTTTTTTCAAAGGATCTATAGATTTGTGCGCAAATATAACGTTTATTGCAGCAGAGATTTGTCACATTTATGATACATTTGATTTGAATTAAACCGGCTTGTTCGGCCGGCAAACTGTAGATGGCGCTGCCAAACAGCCACAGTTCATTGTAACGGAGCTTCACTCGCATCGCTTACCTTATCCTTTGGTTTTATTGTTGTTTTTATCTCTTGATAGATTCCCAGTTTTAGCCAGTTAAAAATACGGGTGAAGCTTGGATTCTAGTCAACTCTTCTTTATATTTCGCCACATATTTGTTTCCCATCGAGACATGACCTAAGATTAACCCGACTGGTACAATACAAGAGGTCTGTTTGTATTCTCACAATTTAATTAAATGTTGAAGACACGTTTAGAAGTTTGATGGTATAGGGTCCTATATTTACCTCTAAGGCATTTTATTGGACTATGAGAATTGCAAGACCCAGAGAAAATGCATTCATGCACAATGAGAAAATGCAACAACATACTGAAATACTCTAAGCTAAACATAGAATTGAACCATAGAAACCCTTACAATTGCTATTTATCAATTTTCTGTGCCACTTGTGTTCAGGGCACTGGGTACATCCTGGTCACCAGCATATTAAGAATAATCACGCACTCACCGTCACACCTTGGGGCAATCTTGGGTCACAAATAACGTCACGTGCATGATTTTGGCTCATGGGAGGAAATCGTAGTCCCCAGGGGAAACCCAGACATGAGCAGAAAATGCAAACTCCACACAGAAAGGCACCCGCTTGAATTGAACGCAAGACATTGTCACTGAGGCGAGAGCGCGAATCACTGCCGCCACGTACGCCCCATCAATTTTTTATTTTATTTTTTATTGTGCGCCCCAAAAATATTATTCACACTGCGGGGGGGGAGTCACTTCAAGCAATGATGAGCACACAAACTATTTTTGATGTTAGAGATCGTAAGAGATTTTGATCTCTTGTGGGGTGAAAATTAATGTTAATGGCACACATACTAATTACATAGTACTGTTCCCCTCATACAACCAGATCTTTAAATGCAAGATGGTAAAATGTTGACCTTTTACAAGTCCATTAGCAGACAAGGAAAACACGAGTTGTGCTCATCGTGTATCATAGTAAAAGGTTGTTAATTTACACCCCAACTTATTTGAGTATTGCGGCGTTCTCAAGTATGACGATTTTTCATCAAATGTTCTGTTTAATTCTTCAGTGACTGAGTAAATATGGCTGATGAGGGATACGTAGTCCGAATTCGGGGTCTGCCGTGGTCCTGTTCAGTGGATGAAGTACAGAGATTCTTCTCAGGTATTGTATTCAATACACTTTTTAAAATGCATTGTCTGGTAAATATTCATGAGTTTTTAAACGTCCATTTTCAATGCAGACTGCAAAATTATCAGCAACGGAAGTGGCATCCACTTCACTTACACAAGGGAGGGGCGTCCCAGTGGCGAAGCCTTTGTGGAGATGGAGACGGAAGAAGATCTAAAGATTGCAGTGAAGAAGGACAGAGAAACTATGGGCCATAGATACGTCGAGGGTGTGTACGATGGCAGACAGACCACGAGACCGTGGCGATAAATGCCCTCATTGTTCCCGCCTGTTGTGAGCGCCGATAACGAAAAGCTTTGTGTGCCGTTCTACAGTGTTTAAATCCAACAACGTTGAGATGGACTGGGTCATGAAGCACACTGGCCCAAACTGTCCCGAGACTGCAGGAGATGGGCTCGTGCGGCTCCGAGGCCTCCCCTTCGGCTGCAGCAAGGAGGAGATTGTGCAGTTTTTCTCAGGTAAAAAAACAGGCTTTGCTCAGTGGCCAATGTTGGTAATTAAAACGGTTCTCCCCAATCTTCCTTTTCTTGGCTCCTCTCTTTACCGGCACCACCTGTTGTGTCTAATTGACAAATTCAGTCTGCCACTGTAAACACTAACATGATTGTATCAAGTACACAATGTGATAGATGTAAGAAGAAGAAAAAAAATATATATTTTTTTTTTTTTGGAGGGGGGGGGGGGTAAATTGTTGAGAAAATGATGCTGCAAAAAGAAGCCAGGTAAAGGTTTAAATTAGAATATTTTGGAGGGTTGATATTTTGTTTCGCGGCAAACACCCTTTTCCCTCTTTATTGCCGTCATATTCACCTTAAGCATATTTGTTTATTCTTGCTTTTTTACAAACTCGGTCTGATCACAATGATATAGTTTTCTGTGCCTTTTTTAAGACCCTGACCTTGGAATGGGTCTCACTCATCATTGATGTAACTGATCTTTTACTCCAGCATCATTGCTCTCCATTTCCTCACACCTATCATTTGTGACAAAAACTTCTCTTCTATACAGCATAAGCCAGATGTTCCTCTTGCTAAGTGATTGAAAATTCTACTCATGTCACCCTCCAAGATCTTGCTCTCTTCATCCACACACCAAAACTAGCCTGATGTCTCAGACGGGGCCCTTTCCATTATTTTCCTCTATCCTATCATTTCTATTTTACCTCAGAATCGTTGACTGTAACCAATTGAAATGACCACTCAATGGGTTTAACCAAAAAAAAAAAAAAAAAGAACTGGTATGTGTGATGATGTGTAGAGTTTTTCCATAAGTTTTCTATCTCTCTCTTTAGAGAAAGTCTCACTGTGATTGGGCATGTGATTTAATATGTCCCCTGCTGGGGTTATCTGTCCTTGGGTTGAAGGGTTGGAAATCGTGCCAAATGGGATAACATTGCCGGTGGACATCCAGGGGAGGAGTACGGGGGAGGCCTTCGTGCAGTTTGCTTCACAGGATATAGCTGAAAAGGCTCTAAAGAAACACAAGGAAAGAATAGGGCACAGGTGGGGATGGTTGGTTGGTTGGCTGGATAAGTTGCTTTTCTTATGGTGTGCACTCTCAACATCTGAAACTAATGTAAAAACCACATGACCACAATCATGGCTACTTGCAGCATATTTGTCACACACACATGCACTATTTTCCATGTTCGATCGAACACACACACACGTTTAGTGGGAAAGTTAGTGCTTGGTCACAATTTCCTTTTTTTTTTTTTTTTTTTTTTTTTTTTTTTATATTAAGGAAGTAAAAGCAAGACAAATTCTGACTTGAGTTACCTACCCAATTTTGGGGGGTGAAGAGTGTCTGAGCACTAAACGCGAGTCCAGGTTGCCACATGGTCAGGAGTCTCCCTTGTGATAATATCAGAGGGCCTCTGTTCACAAGGATCTGGAGCCCACAGTCACAGGTAATGCTTAGTGTGGGTGGCAGAAGGGCTTGAACTCTCTGTCCCTCTTACACAAGGACAATGACGGTCATGGCTAGGAAACAGGACACCATTACTACATAGTCAGACCTGTAAACCGATTCGGGTAACCATAAGAAAAGTGCAAACGTCACTAAAGTCCTCATCAAGTTGGGACCAGTTTCTGTTCATCAATTCAGTAAAAGAAAAAAGTGATTCTGTTGATCTAACTTAACTGCTATTAAGATATACTACCAATGGACTACACCATGACAGCATCTGCCTAGCCCAGTTTCAGCAGTATTGAGTAAATGCAGTTTTCACCTGTCGGCCATGTCCTCACTGTGCCATGTCTATGCTCTCAGGTACATTGAGATCTTCAAGAGTAGCCGCGCTGAGGTGCGAACCCATTACGAGCCCCAGAGGAAGCCCATGGGGATGCAGAGACCCGGCCCCTATGACCGGCCCTCTGGTGGTCGCGGCTACAACATGATGAGCCGAGGGGGCTCCTACGATCGAATGCGACGAGGTGGCTATGGCAGCGGTAGGTTCGAGCCATCGAGTCCGATTGAACCCGTGCAGTGGGTCCAAGTAATCGTTCATTACGTGGTAATCTCAACTGTGTATTTCCAGCTGTGTCGGACGGACGGTATGGCGATGGTGGTTCTTCCTTCCAGAGCACAACGGGCCACTGCGTCCACATGAGGGGTCTGCCGTACAGAGCCACAGAAACGGACATCTATAACGTGAGCTGCCGAGGCGTCATTGACCCACCCGTGTTGCGTCCACGTTGCACTGACTTAACAAGTGGTTGACTTGTCCCTTCTCGGCGTCCGTATAGTTTTTCTCACCGCTGAACCCAGTGCGGGTCCACATCGAGATCGGCCCAGACGGCCGGGTAACCGGAGAGGCTGATGTAGAGTTTGCTACGCACGAAGACGCTGTGGCAGCCATGTCCAAAGACAAAGCCAACATGCGTAAGTTGTTTTGTTTTTTTTGCAGTGTCTTAAACGAACCTCATCACCCTACCTGTGCCTTTACAGCCACCTTATTCATAAATGTGTCCCTCAGAGCACCGCTATGTGGAGCTGTTCCTGAACTCCACAGCAGGTGGCAGCAATGGAGCCTATGGCAGCCAGATGATGGGGGGCATGGGTAAGTACTAGAAGTTGACTTTTGGAAGCTTTTGGGGGTTTTTTGGACCAGAGATGCTTCAACATGATGTGGTTCAGTTGTCGCGTACTGTAATACTTTCCATCTACGTCTGCGTCCTTCCAGGGAACCAGTCGTCTTACAGCGGTGGCCAGCTGAGCTCGGGGTACTCGGGAGGATACAGCAGCCAAGGAAACATGGGTGGCTACAGTGACTATAGTGAGTGTCAGCTCTGTTGCAACTCTTTTCTTTCATTACACCCACTAGGTACATCCTCTGCAGCATGCTGATGGATTCAACAAAGACTGTCTGTGTGATTAAAGGGTTTGGTGTTTTTTTACAAAAGTAAAAATGACATGCACTGATGTGTGAAATGTTTGCATCTCGTCTTCATAACATTCTGTCCCCTCCAGCTTCAGGAAGCATATCAGGATTGTTTTTCACATGGTCTCGGCTTGTCCATGACAGCTGTCACATTTCATTCTTTACCTCGGTTTTGATTGAGATACTACAAAGTTATTCTCTGATTTTTAGTTCAGAAAAATGTAAATTACTTTAAAGAATTTGCCTCTGGGATTAATATAATGTAAACCCCATTAGCCCCTGTAAGTTCTCACACTCCAAGCTGTACAAACGCAACACTTCTAGGGAAATTAGTGCGACTGATAAGTTTTAAACCTATTGAACGCCAACAAAACAATATAATTTCAGTAAGCTTCAAAGGCAGGATTACTAATTCAGCTTTTCACATCTGATGTGTATCAACTTAGAAAACAAGACAAAAGGGCGAGTCGCTGGTTTCTTGTTCACAACAGACTCTGCAACTCCATATTCTTTCACTCAGACTTTACAAACCATCTGAAATCGGGATGGTATCTGTAGACTGCGACGCAGCTTTCCGCGAGCAAACACTGTCATCAGAAGTCTGTCGATATGCAAACACCTGCTCCGTTACTTCGCCTGCGATTCTTGACACATCGATGTGTGTTGGATCCCAGGCCGAACATCAATCCGTTGACTTTAAACAGCACACCAACATTTAAGTTCCCATCAAAGGTGATCAACATATAGAGCTGTAAATAGTGTTTACTGATCTTGATTAACTGAAAAAGAACATTTGAAGGTTGCAATAAATAAAGTAAGGTTTGATCTCACATTTGCTGCAGATTGTTTTTTGCTGTGCGTTGCCTTGTTTGAGCTTCCCGGTCCTATAGTCTGTATTCTCTCTCTTGTTAGGTAACCAGGGCGGAATGGGAAGCAGTTACTACGGCGGTGGAGGAGGTGGAGGAAGCAGAGGCTCTATGAATGGACTGGGCGGGGGATGGGGAATGTAATTTTTTTATTTTTATTAATTTTGTTTTTGGTCCCGTTTTTTTTTTTTTTCTTTGTTTAAACTCAACACTTTGCTGACTGGACTGGAAACATAAGATCTCACCAAGTAAATATTAAGGTAGGGTCGGGCCAAAAAAAATGTTTTGAAAATACTGAGGGTTAGGGTTTGTATTTTTTTTAAGCGAGTGATCTTCAGAGAAGTGAGATCTGTTATCACAAGAAATGCGTCTAGTTCATCTTCCCCATTCCTCGCAGGTTCTACACGTTACCTGAACCAGGAAGTGATGTTTTATGGTTTACTTCTCCAAACACCGGGCCATCTCCCAAGGTTAAATCATGTGCTGATGGACTTAACATTTAAGTTTGAGTGTCTGAGTGCATGAACAAAAAGACTGCTGTCGTCTCATGTTCAAACTTTTGTTTCTTTTAGTGTTTAGCCCCCCCCACCTTTTCTTTTTGTATTTCTAGTTGAAACGTTCGCCTAAATTCGAGACTGTAAAATGAGCATGTTTTTGTTCTATTCAGGTGTGACTGTTGGTAGCTTGTTTTTCTTTTCCCAGTTGGGGGTGTTTATCAAGGAGAAAGTGAATTTAAAATCTGCCATGAAGGTTTCTACTGCTTCAGAAGCTTTTTGTATTTCCTGTGCACAAAAGTGAATAAACTAGTCTGGAGTATCTAATTGAAAACAAGCATCGATAAAACATGAGGCTTTATTTGTTTATCAAACATCTTGGTTAGAAAAACATTTGGTCGTCTTTTTCCGAATCAATTTAAGAAAATGGCTTTGTAGCAGTTGACACACATGATCCACAAAACTGTTGCAGTACATTCTAAAATAGTGATTCTCCTCGATGATCTACAATCGTTGACAGCAGTGGGACCTCGGCTGGGAGAACGACGGATGAAGTACGTAACCACTGCGACACTAAAGGCCTCCAGTTACCTCTGTGGGGCTTTAACGTAAAACTATAGCCACGGTGAGAATTAGAAAACTGCTCTTTTAAAAAAAAAAACAGGTTAGTATCAAAGTGGTACACTGATGTTATTACATTGCATGAAAACATGGTGACAAAGATCTAACTTCCCATCTGAGCAAGTCCAAGCTGCTCCATCAGTTCCAGTCCCCATGAAATACATTTTCTTAGTGGCGATAGTTCTGTTTATCTCCCAATCTGGTATTTAAATACTTTCTACTTCTACAATTGAAGATACCCGACAACTCATCCTTCACTCTCTGAATGCAGACAATAGAAATGCAGCTTGGACTGATAAGCCTGTAATGTGAAGAAGGAAAAAAAGAAAAGGTTGGTCGTCATCAAGCCCAGACCGGCATAATATACCTGAATTTCAGGTGAGGGCAGCAGTGGAACACCAAATCGCATTTCCCAAAGACTTGGATGTTCCCCTTCACCACGGCGGATGCGAGTGTGTGTGTGTGCGGCGTTAAAGCCGGTGTTTCGTCAGGAAGCCGTGGCGGTGCTTCTCTGCAGCAGCAGGGCGTGGCACATGTCGCACACTCTCACGGGCCGGGGGTACGAGGGCAAGGCCAGCTCGTTGCCGGAGCAGTTGTTGCAGTAGATGTCGCCACAGTTCCTGCAGTGATGCTGCGGACAGGACACGGCTGTGGTCAGGTCACATGACGCTCGGCGGAAAAACTCGGGAGGTGCAGATTATGAAAGCCTACCTTTCTGCGCGCGATCGAGAACTCCTTCTGGCATTGCTTGCACTGAGTGGCTTCGTCGTCTTTGAGCCAGGCGTGACCCTGACGGCGGCAATGGACGACATTCACCGTGAGGCTTTGACTCTCAATTCATCAACTTCGATAATCTCGCGCGCACGTTCCAATTTACCTTCAGAGCTTTGTTGACCTCCTTGAAGTCCTCCATCTTTAGTTTGGACCTTTAACAAAGAACGTAAAAAGGTGATCTCTCATCATACAGGAAAAACGGGTCACGAACCAATGAAAAAGATAATTTAAAACGAGCACTGACTGGCTGAGGTGCAGTCCCATCTCCTGCAGAGCCTGTTCCTGCTGCTCACACTTCTGCTGCAGCTGCTGCTTCTCCTGCTTCAACTCCTGCAGCTCCTGCAACACAAACAACAAAGTCGAAACGTTTTCTCTTTCAGAAACCCTCAAATCAAAATAACCATTTAAATTAGCGATATTTAAAAAAAAAATTTTTTTGAAGTGTAGTTATTACACATTAATACACGGTGAAGGCCAATTAAATCATTAAAATTCTTATTGCAACCACGATAGAAATAATTTCAGCTACAAAACAAATCAATTTTGCGTACCAAAAAACAACAAACCGCGAGTTGTGAACCGTTAAATTATATCCACATTAAATCAACGTGTGTAAATATAAAAGCCATTTCAATCACGTGTGTGTAGGACTGACCGAGTTGAGGCCCTGCAGCTGCTGCAGCTGAGTACGCAGCTCCACGCTGTTGTCCTGCTCCCGCTGCAACGCCCTCTGCAAGCTTTGTCTCTGTTCCCTCTCGGCACGCAGCTCGTTCTCCAGACCCAGCCTGCGCACAGAGAACACGCCACGTCATGTACACATCAGATTAAACGTTAGAAAAAATATATATATGTTGCACCGTGTCATTTATAAAACCTATATGGAATGTTCATTTCATATAACAATTTGTGTAACTCACCCTTCGCCTCGTCTTTTGAGAGATGACAAAGCATCAATGTTTATAGTGTGTTCTTACAAAAGCATCATTATATATTTTGATTTTACGCAAACTACTTTACATCTTTTGATTAAATCGTCCTCTGTGCATCTTCACCTCAGTGTGTCCAGGTCGGTCAATTGCTTCTGCAACGCGTCCACTTTTCCATCCAGCTCCACCTTCATGTCTTTGTCTGACTGGTCGCTCTGTTTGCGCTCCCGCTCCGAGTTCTGCAGTCTGCAGCGGCACAGGAGCGTTCATATTAAAAACTGCTAATTATTTTTTACCTACGCGAGCAAATGCACTAACGCACGCCACCTCTGCTCGAGTTCAATCATGGATTTCTCCATTTCGTTCATCCTCTGCTCCAGCTGCTCGGCCTCCGCCTGCTTTTTCTCCGCTTGCCGTTCCGAGTCCTTTAAAAAAAAAAAAAAGCATCAGTAAGTATGTATCTTGTCATAAGTGACCAAGACAAGCAAGAGAGCATGTTTATCGGTGTCTACCTGAGCTTTATGAAACATTTGCAGGTTGAGAGTCTTGACTTGGTCGAGCTGGAGCCGGAGGGCGGCCAGCGTGTCCTGCTTCTCGTGGCTGTCCTTCTCCAGCAGCTTCATGGCCACCTCCATCTCCTGCTTCAGGCCCACCTGCAGCTCCAACTCGCGTTCCAGTTCCTGGCGGATGCGCCGCTCCTCTTTGTACTGCTTCCACACCACGTTGTACATCTCGTCCAGGCCTTGTCGGGTCTGTTTGTACGTCTCCAGCTCCACCTGACTGTCCTGCAGAGCGGCCTGGAAAAACAAAAGCATCACGGATTGTTTTTTGGGGGTTTTTTTTCTTCCTGTTAACCTCCATCCTGTTATTGTGCTCGTCAAACCTCTTCTTTTTTCTGGCTGGACTGCAGTATGCACTCGTTGTCCATCCTCAGCTGCTCCTGCTCTTCCTGCAGAGAGTTGATCCTGTCTGTTGCCGCCGTCAGCTGAAGAGTGGAGAAACGTGTTTCCCAGTCACGTTAGAAATGCAGAAAACTGAATTATTTGTCAGAAAATATCGATCACTGGAAAGAAAGCGATCATAAAAATAAAATCTGGTAGGATGGAGCTTCCTTGTCAGAATCAGTGGATGTAGATTGCAGAAGAAATGCATATGATGGAGAAACTGGAAAACTACTACCGGTACAATGTTTTGCTATTAGCACCTTTTTGGAATATTTTTTTAAATTGTGATTTTATGAGTGCAGAACCAGACCCCATATACAGAATCATTTTATTGATAGAGAGGAAGATTATAACTACAGGGGGAACCTGGACTTGAGAATAATACAGAAAGGCAATTAAAAAATATAACTATTGAATACTAGAGAACGGGTAGGATTTGATAAGTTTTATTTCTTCCTACCCCTTTTCAGGCATGCTAATTATATATATATATGTATGTATGTATGTATGTTTATTTATGTATAACCACGCAAAGAATATCTATTTTGTCTGAATATATCTTCATATATATATATATATATATATATGCTTGAAATGATTTAATGATGAACCAAAACAATTGTGTACCATGATAATGAAAAAAAAACAAAAACAAAAACAGTGAGCCTCACCTCCTCTACGAGTTTGCTGTTCATTTTCTCCACAGAGTCCATCTTGGCCTGCAGGTCGGTGACGGTGCCGGTCAGGTGACGATTCAGCTCCTCTATGTAGTGTTTCTGATCCAATATGGCCGTCATCTTGGCGTCGCTGCACCAGGAACAATACGTGGATCACATTGCCTTTTATTTCAATGATATGAAAACGCATGTTTCAAGAAATACAAACAGAAGTGTATAAGAATTCTGAATCATGATTACTTGTTTACAATGACAATAAACGAGACATGCTGGGAGAAGAATTCCCGCTCTTCGCCATAAGACACACCCCCTCCCCCTCTCTGGTTTCCTCACAAATCTCACTTTTGAGTGTCGCAAAATGTCACAAACTCACTCTTTTGAGCTCTCGCTGTTGGCGGGGTCTTTCAGGTAGAGGGAGAAGTCAATGACGCCCACCTAGAGACACATGTATCACACTGTATCCTCACCCACTCGTTACTGAAAAGAGGAAATGATTCCCAGACGGGCCGGTTCAGCACTGACCTGAGAGTCCAGATCCTCCCCTTTAATACAAAGGTTGGCGTCAATCACATTCAGGCCCACCAGCAGTCCCCCGATGACCGCCCCCTCCTCCTCCATCATTAAAGCTCCGGAGTCATAAAACTCACTGAGGATCGAACACGGCAAGGATCAAAGAATAATGTGACATGCTGGGAGAGATTGTGTGTTTGCACCGATTGGGAATACCTCAGGAGGTCCTTGTGGTCCAGCAGGGCCTTCAGGTAGTCGGCCACCTTTTTCTGCATTAACGCCAAGTGGAGCCAAGCCCTCGCTCTCCCCAAGCCAGTCCTGAGGGGGATATCAGACTCATTACGACCGTCACGGAAGCATCGATTGTATGGTTTTAGTGAGAAGTTGCCGAGCGTACTTGATGCCTGGCATGTCTCGGGCACTTGTGGCAATGTTTACAGACTCCGGACACAACTTCTCCACCAGCTCCAGGGGTCCCCATATGGACTTGTTCTGACCAATGAAGGTTTTCTTGGCTATAAAAAAAAAAAAGGTGAGAGTAAGATCTGTGTTTTTTGGGTAAAGTGCAAGAAAGCTTAAATGTGCCTGCTCACCTTTTAGCCCGTGTTTGAGGCATTGCTCCAGGACGACAAAAAACTGCTGCAGGGGAGGGTAGTCGGAGTCCAGCGTCCTGCCCAGACTCAGAGAGGACTGGATCAACACTTTGATGCTCAGCTTCATCATGCTGAGGAGGTTGGATCTCTCGATGGACAGGGAGTCTTTGAGGGGCAGGACTGTGAATGACAGGAGGAGAAAACATTTCAGCCCCGGAGGCGCACTGGAGATCAGCGACGGAAATCTCAAACCGTGACACGGGGGATTATCCAGCGGTCATGCGGGCGACAGCTGACCTCAGTCAAAAGGAGGAAGTCAGTGTCTGACAACTTCAACCCAAAGTTGGAGCGACGGCCTACCCGGTAGGATCCTGGAGGAGCCGCCCAGGTCGTTTTCGGGCTCCTTCTCGGTGGGTGAGCAGGCAGTGGAGCCCTGCGAGGGTTTCTTCGGCGCAGCAGCGTAGCTCATCCCGCTGCTGATCGTCTCCGTGGCCTTCCGAGCCAGAGACAGGATGGGGGCCGACCAGCTGTGAGCAGGGCCGGACTCCTCGCTCCGCTCCGGCCCGCCGGGCTCACCCTCCTCCGCGGGGCCCGACACCTCGGGCTCATCTTCCTCGGGGTTTTCTTCACGGTCCTCTACAACTGTGTTTACTTCCCCTGCTTCGTCGGCCATGTTTGTATCCCCCCCCTCTTCCACGTGACCTTATCGGAGCAATCACGCGCGCTGTGGTAATAATGTCTCTTCTTCCTTCGATGTTTTTGGCGGTTCAAAAGACTCGTGAAAGACTCACTACCGCCATCTATTGCGCCGCATCGGCACAACATGGGGAATGACATGGAGACTTTCTTTAACATGTTTTGACCAAGGCACTCACCGAAATGTAACATGGGTATGGAACCAGAAAGTTATTTTTGTGCAAAACCTTATATCAGATGTGTCACAAACATGCACACACACACTGAAGGACGCAGACTATATCCTCAGAGAGCATAAGCATACTTTCATCTGGACTCGGCACGAAAATAAACACCATTCATAGGATTGTCTTCTGGCAGTATTAACCTTTGGGTCTCGGTACACATTTTGTTTGGCAGCTCGATCAAGTTATTTGGCAGTTTGAACACATGGAAAATAAAATCATACACAAGTTCAAGTAAAATACAGAGTCAGCTGAGCCTCTCGAGAGCTTGAAGAACATTGCTGTGGAATACGCCTGTCTGCCCGCTGCTCTCCTGCGTGACAAGAACCCGTCCATCAGGTCGAGGTCTGTGGACAAGTTTAGCCGTGTCGGGCCCTTCCCTCGTCTCAATGGAATAGTTCTCTGCGCTGTGCTGTGCGAAGGGATGAGATGGGAGACCATTATATTACCACTGGAGCGGGATTTATTCAAAACCAGCTGTGTAAAATAAAATCAGTACAGGAACTTCTGAAAGAAAGAGAGACACACAGACTTCATAAAAAAAAAACATGCATGTGCTCTTCTCCTAGCGTACCTTGAGATCATCTTGTAACATTCTAACTGCACATTGCATAAAACGCCCCAAAAAGTCCACACAAAGCATCGTAATGTTTGTATAATGTTGTTGAGCTTGTACCCCTCCGAGAAGGCCTTCGATAGAGGGAATTAGCAATTATTTTACCAAACATTAGGTACATTTGGCTTTAATAAACAATCGGTAACCATGATGAAAACAACTTTCCAATCCTAATACTGTAAATATTGATGTATTTTTTTTTTACTGTTGCTCTAGTAAAAGATTTCTTACAGACCATCAGTGTGGCTCTGGCCTTAACATAAACATACAACATGATGTATTGTACATGCTGTACATTTAAAACAAGGGCTACAAGACTATGTGTTTTATCGAAAATATTCCCAATGCGTTCATAAAACTTGTCTTGAGTTCAGTGTCCTGGAACAAATTCCAGCCAAGTTTGTCAGAGACGGACAGGAGCACACTCTCATATATATACCCCTCATATATATATACCCCCACAGACCATTCACCTCAGACATGTTTTTGAGCTGTGAGAGAAAAGAACTGCATGAAATCCAACCCCAAATTGAACCCAGGATTTCTCTTGCTGAGACAGGAGTACCAACCACACTACACCACAATAGTAATAGGAATTTTAATCATGGAATGTGGTATTGTAG
This sequence comes from Blennius ocellaris, assembly GCF_963422515.1. Taxonomy (NCBI): domain Eukaryota; kingdom Metazoa; phylum Chordata; class Actinopteri; order Blenniiformes; family Blenniidae; genus Blennius; species Blennius ocellaris. The sequence goes on along the minus strand of NC_137658.1, from coordinate 11,513,125 downwards.
CCAGTTTTAACTTAATTGCATGTTTTTTTTTTTTTTTTTTTTTTTTTACAAAAACAATCACAAAGGTAAGGTATGTAACCAAGTATGACAAAGGTTTACTAGTTACACCTACCATATAGAGTATTTTTGGTGAGTGCATTGTGAGGGTCAATAGCTTCACTCATGAGGTGGGTCAGTGTAGGTCATCTTTGCCCACAGCAGAGAGGCCGGAGCGGAGCCGCTGGCCGCAGACTGCGTGGATATGAGCGATGGCGCTGATTGCGGACACCTGCGCGCTGATCAGCCGGAGCACGTGCTCGGTCGTGTTGACCTCCGGCTCCCCAGCACAGACTCTCTCCACAGGCTTTGGCCGATCTCGTTGATTGTGATGGAAAGACAAACGCTGATGTCAGATGTCCTCCACTGTGTCCGCACTCTTGCGTTGCTGCTGCTGATCACCGGCGACCCCCCGCTGGCTGCATGCTCCCCGGCCGCCTCCGGCGCCCTGCTGCGCCGCCTGGGCGACATCAGCCACCCGTACGACAGCATCTTCTCCCCGCTGCTCAGAGCCCTGTCGGAGCACGGGGGTTCCCGGTGGACCCCGGGACTCAGGAGGAGTATGAAACCCGAGTACAGGTACATGCAGTATCTGACCCAGGTTTACAAGAAGCCGCCCAGGGTGCAGAGGAGTGTGGACGGAAGTAGAAGCCACAACACGGTCCGACTGATCAAGCCGCAAGAGAAATGTCTCGCAAAAAATAACAGAGGTGAGGAAGTGAAGTGACACGTATGGTCCGGTTTGGTAAGGTATTCCGACCTCCAGGAAGATGATTTAACTCTCTCAAGAAGAGGTCAGACATATTTGGATGTAACTTCCTATGGTGATTTGCCAACTTGGGGACAAATTCACCTAAAACATCAAAACCTACTTCATCTATAGTGAGGGATCACCGATTTTTATAAACTCCACCAACCAGATCAATGATGCTTAATCAAGTTCAATTTAATTCACAAAATAAATGCCCCCATCTTACAGATATATTTAGCCAATGCTGACTGACATGAGGATAAGATTATGATGGACCAGCTGTTTGCCAGTAGTAATATGATTGTTTGTGAAAAGCACATTATTGTTGTTTGTTATTTAGATTTAAATCAGAACCAGTCCATACATAAAATATTCTAAAGGACTGACATAGCTTTTATTGCCATGGCACAGAGAAAGAACTTTTATCATGAAAGGTAAATACTTTTGTTTTTTATTGGCATGTTACCTTGTAGACATTGTTATTGTGATTGCTTTTTAAATATAACCAGTAAGCCCCTTAAAACACAAACTCATTAGTCATGTCAGATGAAGCATATGAATGAGATGAAGGCTTTCAGTGGAGAAACTGCAGTACAATTATAATCATGTAGATCAGGGGTGTCAAACGTAAGGCCTGTGGGACAAAATCTGCCCATGAGGCTCCAATCCGGCCCGCCAAACCACCAAGCAAGTTGTAAAAGATTTGAAAGAAAAAATCGATTTTCTTTTTTAACTAATTTGTCAAGACCAGCGAACACAACACAGAGCATTGCTACTTGAGTTAGTAGAAACATGCTTAATGCATCTGTAAAAACATTTTGGGACATTTCACTGTATTTTGCACCAGAGGGTACTGTTAAAATGGGCTTTATATTGAATTTGTAGTAATTATTTTCATTATCATGACATATACGCTGCACCACAATAAAGAAAAGGTTTAAATTTGAGCATTGTCGCGGCACTATTTCACCAGACCAGCGCACTCCAGGTGAAATTGGGCTGTATGTGGGCCCTGAACTAAAATGGGTTTGACACCCCTGATGTGGACGTTTGTGATGTTTTTGTTCAGTGAGAATGACCCCCTTAATTTTGTGCCTTGTCTTCCTCTGCAGAAACTTTTATGCAGGATTTGTCCTACAGCCTTGATCAAGTAAGAAGAAGCGAGCGTCTTCTGAAGTCGGCCCTGTTGTACAGTTTTGACCTTGATCATTCAGCACCTGTGAACTCTGTGTGTTACCTGAGTATTAAGGAGCGGGAGCAGACGCGACAGTGCCTGCCGAGTCCAGGAGTCCACCACGTAGTGAACTTCACAGCCAGTGCAGACGGGAGGAGCCAGAGGAACTGGGTAGAGATTGATGTCACCTTGTTTCTTCAGCCTCTCTTGGAGCTTCAGAGGAAGAATATTCACCTGTTTGTCGTCATCACTTGCCCAGAGGAACAAAACGCTGCAGGCAAAGGGCGAACGGGCCCATTGGAGTTCATGCTGGGGTCTCCCCGTCTTCTCCTCTATCTTAACGACATCGGCAAAGCTGCCCACCCGGGCTCCCTGGTCGGTCCCGACGCAGGTCAAAGGTCATCTGCTGCTTATACAACATTCCACAAGCAGATGGCGTTTCAGTCAGACCAGAGGCCTGGACGGAGGAAGAGATGGAAGAGGGAATCCTTAAAAACCAAGCAAGGTGACAAAAGCCTGGACAGCCACCTGCCTGACCTTCTCTCAAGCTCTGAATCCCCAACAAGTGATTGTGCGTTGTATGATTTCAGAGTGCGATTCAGTCAACTCAAACTGGATCACTGGATTGTTTTTCCACCAAAGTACAACCCCAGGTACTGCCGAGGCATCTGCCCGAGGACCATGGGCTTCATCTACGGCTCGCCCGTCCACACCATGGTGCAAAACATCATCTATGAGAAGCTGGACTCCTCTGTTCCCAGGCCTTCGTGTGTTCCCTCCCACTACAGTCCCCTCAGTGTCATGATCTTTGAAGAGGATGGCTCGTACATCTACAAGGAGTTCGAGGACATGATCGCCACCCGGTGTACGTGCCGATAAGCTGGCTCCAAACAGGGTTCTCTCTGGGTTCTTCTGGTCATGTTTACAGCTAAATTCTCATCAACAATCCTCACATGTGGACTGTTTCCATGTATCAAATGTTCTGACCAGGCTCAGTGGTTTCATGAGTGAGTAAAAGTGCATGAAAGTTTGATCTGGAGCAGGTGTGTTTACTTAAAGAAAGTATTTTATCATAATATGGAAGCGTGCCATTTCTTTCTTCTTTTTTTTTTTTTTTGTTAGGGCTCGACAACTAAGGTTGCACACGCATCCTGTTGTTCAACTAACTGTTTCCAATGTGGTAGCAAAGCTAACGCACTTGAAGAAGAAAATGTTGATGTATAATTTTTTTTAAGTTTGTTTTTTGTTAATTTATTTTGGGTGGGTTGTCTGTCATTTTTTTTTCTTTAATTTAGCACAACGGTCAAGTTTTAAGTTGCCCTGTTCTGGACACAAAAAGAAGTCATCACAAATTCTTATCAAAACCTTTTACGTATCATTTTATTCATGGGGATTACGGGCAGCTGCCCAGATGGCGGCTGTCTTCATAATGTCCAGAATGAAAGTTGTCAAGGTTTCAGTGCGTATTTATTCCTTCTACTCAATGAGTGACTGCATACCTGTTAGCTTACTGCCTGCTTAAATATATGTACTTGTTAAAAGTGACTAAATCCATGTAAAATCTATTTATGCAAAACAAATGAATTTGCTGTGTGTCTGTGCTCAGCGTAGATGTGAATATTCCCTGGAGATTGGAAAATAAAACTCGCATGTATAAGTATCTGTGCCGGTGTATTGCTGTCTGAGTCATCGATACATTATTATCCATAAAAGAAATTAGATTATTTTCAATTTTAGAGCTCAGTCCAGATGGTTTTGACAAATACCAGATTAGACATTCCAAGAAATAACAGATGTTGCAGCAGCTTCGAGGCATAATATGAGACCATATGTACGCAAGACGGTATAAGAAAGAGATGTGACAGAATGAGTATGCACGATATTCAGGAGAGTTCAATACGGAATATAAAGTGTGCAAGGTGCACTACTGTGTGTATATGATTCTTAGGTGCAGTGCTGCTTGTAGAATCTAGCAGCAGGAAGGAAGAGCCTGTAGTACGTATCTCTCTTTCGCACACTGAATAGGGAGTCTGTTGCTGAGTGAGTTGCTCAGTGACGCTATAGTCTCATTGCATTATGCCATGCACCTAACGGTGTATGAGAAAATGTATGTGTATGCAATACATTACACATTCACATGACCGCTACAAAAGCAACTTGCATTTTGATAGCTCTACTGTCTTGGAAAATCTTAAACCTGGTACATACTCATGCCTTTTCTAAGGAGCTTGGTAAGCAACAGACCTGAGTGGGTTAAAATAGCGATATATCGAAGACATGCAGGTCCCCTTTGACCAGGGTTGGACAACTTGACCCCTTAAATCAAGTAGAAGGGTAATTTAGGGTCGCCAATTAATCTCATGTTTTTGAACTATAGGAGGAATCTAGAGTACCTGGAGGAAACGTACTCACACACACAAAAACAACATGCAAACTCCACACAGAAAGGCCGGACTGCTAACTGAAACCATGATATTCTCACCGAGGCAAGAGCGCTAACCAATTCCGATGATATAATGTGTGGGTCACCTAATATGAGCTGTGATGAGACAGCAGTTTTTGTTGCTCTTGATTGCTATCAGCAATGTTTTAAACAGTCTCTATAACAATAGGATGGAGCTTTCACTATATGCTAGTTTGGTAATAAAAAATGATTAGGGTGAAAAATTATTCTTGCATTCTTGTTAAATATTGTATAATATTGATATATTTGTGTTATATTGCACGGTTTAAGAGATATTCGTTTTCACTGTGGTACACCTCTGATGCTGTGAGATCTCCAGACCATCAGGGGGCGCCAAAGCGGCCGAAGGCAGCGGAGAGGAAAGAGGGCACCGGAAGTGTGTCACGAGGAAACCCGAACAGAGCAACAGAGCGGTGAGTCTCAATGTCATCAACACAGCTCCTTCTTTTCATTTATTATCGTAAAATCTAAACTCACCTGTCTGATATTTCGGTGTGACTGAACTCACTTGGGTATCTTTTGTTGAGCGAGCACGTCAAAGTGCCAGTAAACTGGAGGCTTTGTGTATGCCTGTGAGTTAGCAGTTAGCTGCAGAAGCTAACATTCAGCGCCGCCAGGTTAGCTTATAGTGTTCTGGTCCAAATAGCACCTCTGTTTATGTATTGACGTCGTGTCTACGTGTTCTGTCGAGAAATATGAAAAGCAACACAATTAATAGTGTATCAAATTGTATTAGATGGATGTAAGCGGGTAAACATGTTTCAACGCGGAAGATTTTGGTTATACCAAGTATGGTACTCGGTCAAAGTCCTCCGGTTAGTACACGAATAAACCTAAAGATTGTTGTTTAATATCTATAAGAAGACTTCGAACTCCTCATTATTGAGTCAGCATCACGGTCCAGCTTTATTCAGTTTCAGCATTCACACTTGCGTTTTCTTCTGCAAATGCAAGCCTCCAGTTCAAATGTGATTTGAATTCAATCATGCTAATCTATTAATGTTACTTACTGCACTATTGTTTTTTTGTTGTTGTCTTTTCTTCAAAGATCACCTCTCTGGGAAAGATGGGTCGCCACTTTGGAAACTTGGCCAAGGTCAGGTATATAATCACGTACAGCCTGTCTCCCTTTGAGCAGAGGGCTTTTCCTAACTACTTCTCCAAGGGAATCCCCAACGTATGGAGAAGGTTCACAGCATCTTTCTTCAAAGTTGCCCCTCGTAAGTGTTTCTGTTTTCACACTGTATGTATAGTTTATACCCAGAGCTGACACAGAAAGGGGGATTCTGTTTTTTATTGTATGTTGGTTAATTATCTTACATAAACATACTTTATAATCACGGAAAACTCTAGAATTACAATTTTGTATTGTGATCCCCGTTGAGCTAATGGCCACACCTACTATCTGAGTCGATCGTGCCTGGATGTTGAGTGGGACTGGTGCCAGTTTAGGCTGTTACCTGGTTTGACCTGAGCTTCTGTGGAGGCTTGAAGGATGAGTCAGTGTGAGTGGTACGCAAAAGTATCAAAATCTCCTTTATGCAGAACACGAAAGTGTGAACATACAGTTTAGCCATTTGCTTTTTGATTATATTTATGTTCACATTTTGTCACAATTTTGGTAAACAAAAAAAACCCAACAAGTTATTCGCTGTGGGATTGGACGAACAGCTGACCTGAATTATTATTGTTTGGTTGTTATGGCCTTTTCTTTTTAAACATCATTGTGGTTACCCAATGTTTGGAATGATGTATGCTGTCTAAAGTCCCATAAGTAAGAGTTTTATTTAAATTACAATAGTTTTTTTTATGATCTCGCTACACATAATTATTTTTAGGTATTTACTTAAAATTCTATACTTACATTTAATCAAATCTGTCATTGTGTTGTTAATCTGTTTTGTGATTCTTCTTTTTGCAGCAATGACTCTGATGTATCTGACCTACACCTGGGGCAACAGTGTCCACCAGCAGGGCAAGAGGAAGAACCCTGCAGACTTCGAGAATGATGAATAAATGAACTACTCCCACCTTCCTAAAAGCTGCCCGCTGTTGATTCCAACTCTGTATGTTTAACCAATAAAGTTGGAAAATATTTATGTGAAATGAGCCTTGGTGGATTTAGTCCAGTCCCTTGTTCTCTGTAGGATCATTTTTTTAAATTCATAGTCGTATGTCACATATTTGTTACTGAACTGTCTTTTGGCTCACTAGAAATGTGGATCACTGAAGGATTCACTTAGAAATGGTATCATCTCGTTTGAGATGATGGGATATCTTTTACATTTGGGGACCCACCGCCCAACGTCAGTAATTTGCCTTAGTTTCGTTTTCAGGCTGAGAAAGCAACCAATGCAAACTAAAGAGGTTGAACTCACAGGAAATATGTTACAACAATAAAGAAATACATATGAACTGTTTCTTAAAGTGAATCACAAACTTGTGATTCTATGAAGTATCCTTATATTTGTTTTCCTTCTTTTCTATTTATTTTCTTGAACCAAACCAAGCTAATGCAGTACCTGATGGCATCTGTGGTCAGTAGAAACGAAATGATTCATTAATGTGAGAGGTATTGAAATCAGAAATGTCACCCAAATAATAATGCGTACCGAAACAGGTGTGGCTATGGTGAGTAGCGATTAGCAGTTTTGCCTCACGTAGAGGATATTATAGATGTGAAAGAGTTTTATTGTGCAGTTTTCACATTCTATGTTCTACCTGTGCTCGTGTTAGTTTTTTTTTTTTTAGAAGTACTCTGATTTTCTCAAGCAGTCCAAAATTGCATTTGGGAAAAGTTGAGGACCAAATTGCCTGAAGGTGTGAATGTGAACTTGTGTGATTGTCTCTCTCTGTTTACCCTGTATTGGACAGGAGAGCATTCGAAGGTGTAACCAGCCTTCAGTAATCATCAGCTACGATCAGATCCAGCTCACTGGGAACTTTAACTGAATATAGTGTTTGGATGAATGGACGTAACAATTGTGAATCTACAATTATTAATTCAGAACTATCAAGAAAGGATAGTCACTGTGCTTCAGCTTTAGTTATGTGCTATATAGCTGCGTATCAAACCCATAACACAGGTGTTCTGTTATTTCTACAACCTCGCATGAAATTCCAAACACCCAGAATTAATTTCATCATTGAAAACATGGGGCTCTGGAAGTGATACTGTGCTATATATGATCTTAGTATGATCACGAGCAAGTTCATGAACAGTAAGTTGAGAACAACTGATTTCCCCTGATCTCCATGGGATGCCTCTCTCATCCGCTTTGTATGGGAAATGTTTTCATTTTTATTCATGAGGCACTTTACACTAACCATTTATGGTAGAAAGTGGGCGTGTTGAGGGCGAGATCTGAACTGCGCCACCTTCCAGGTGGATTGTGATTTATAAAAGGAAAGCACGGCTTTATTGAGCCGCCATTTTCAGCTTTCATGCGCACGTACATTTCAAAGATTCCGACGCAAGTTTTTTTTTTATAAATGAGGCCCTAGGACCTTAATTATGCTTTAAAATGCACTTGAAATGCCTGGTCTGTCTCTATCCTACTCACTCCCAATAAAAAGTGATGAAAACACATTTTATTCAGCAAGCTTTCAACAAGCAGGCTTGAGATTTAAGCACACCTGAACGTTAGAGTTTCATAAATGCTGATAAATTTAAACTGAAGATTATTGGCGAGGCCTCGGCGCTGCTTGTAGCACCGCGTCTGAGCGCCAGGGGGCGCCCCGCGGCCCGGCTCCGCAGTCGGACGCGATTGGTCGGCCGGACGGAGAAAATTCCTGAACGCTCTCGCGCATCAGCCGGCGCACACCGCATGTTGCTACTGCTCAGCTTCATGGAACAAGAACAAGGGTGGATCACCGTCCGCTGACTGGAAGCCACCGTAATCGCCACCGCTGCTGTCCCGCCGAGCACCGAGCCGCTTTTCCGTTCTTCCCCCGTTTCTCCGCACTGTTAAACCCGAGCCCCCCCGAGGATGTCCGTGGTGGGTTTTGACGTCGGCTTTCTGAGCTGCTATGTAGCGGTAGCCAGAGCCGGAGGGATTGAGACTGTCGCCAATGAATACAGCGACCGATGTACACCGTGAGTACTGCCGATCCACCCCCGTGGCGCATTGTTTGTGTTACGTGGTGTGCGATACCGGAAACGGGGGTGAATAGTTTTTATATTTCTGAACCCCGTGATACTTGAACGCGAGCTTGGGGGGGTAAAGGAAAAAAAAAAAAAGAAGCTAGTTAGCGTGTTAGCATGCTAACAGATTTCACAACAGGAAACGACATGTGAGTGCTCAAGCTAACGCTAACTCGAGCTACGTTGCAGGGGCTCCGTGGAAAACCCCACAAAGCGCCTCTCGCAGGGCAATGCGTCAGTGTGAGTGTAACTTGAGGAGTGTGTCGGAGCTGGTGGAGCGAGGGAGAGAATCGACCGGCCCGGGTCAGGTGATGGAGGTTTTTTTTTTTTTACTGCGGGCGTGAATGAGCGCATGATGGGAGGAGGCCGGACTCAGGCTGTCAAAACCATTGTACTTCATTTTCACCCCCGGCGTCTTTGCAAGAAAGACCCGAGAGGCGGCACGACGCATTTTTTGCACAATCATCGAGGAATCACCCCCCCCCCCCAAAAAAAAAAAAAATCCGTATTTACATTGTGGATGTCAGCTGATTCCCATTGTGTAATGAATTTAAGAGCGTATATGTGCATTTTGTTTTTAGAGCATGTGTTTCTTTCGGACCCCGGAATCGATCGATCGGTGCAGCAGCCAAAAGCCAGGTATGTAATATCAAACTCAAATCGCCAAATTAAATCTAATCCTATCTTATTATCTTATTTAAAACTTTTCTGTTAAGACCAAATAGTACAATAGTCCTGCATATAGTGACAGGACATCCTCTCACTTAATTATTGGAAAGAAAAATGTTTATTATACTATCTATACGTGCTTTATCAGATTACACTTTTGACAGGTTACCATGCTTATACAGAATTAACTCACAAACATGTTAGTCTTTTATTAATCTTAACATGTATGTGTTTTGATTGTGGAGGTGTATTCAAATCTAGACCTCGTCATGGATTACATGTAAACTCGCGAAATCAAAAACTATTCATACTTTAAATTGACAGCAAAAACACTGCACCACGTACTGCATGACTTCTCCGTTTAAATTTTACTGTTATTACAATTTCGCATCTTTTGACTTGATGAGAAAACAACACAGACTGCATCCCACACAGTCATTAAGTCACAGCTTGCTTTTGTCTCTAATGAACAGGTCGTCACAAACTGCAAGAACACGGTCCAGGGGTTCAAGAGGTTTCACGGCAGGGCTTTTTCAGATCCATTTGTGCAGCGCCTCAAAAACAGCCTGGTCTATGACATTGCACAAATGCCGTCGGGCACAACAGGAATCAAGGTAAGGGTAGACTTTCGTAGTTACTAGGTTATGTTTAGTATTCTGTTAATTACACTAGTCGCGATCCACGCGCACAAGATGTATCCTATATAATAAAAAATCCTCGGTTTCCCAGCGACATCTATATTGATCAAATTTGCCAGTTTAAGCTTGGAGAGACTTTCTCGATAAGAAACACTCATCAGGTGCCAGTGGGGAGGCTAAAGAGCAAAGCCTCAGGCTTATTATTGGTTTGAAACTCTGTCCGGTTTAAATTTCTCAGTGACTCACCACGGTGGAAATAGTAAATAGATGCTGATTGCATCGGATACTATTTGAAAGTAGTCACTGGAAATAGACATTATGAATAGACACTAGCAGATGGAAAATAATGTATTTATATATAAAATACAAACAATAGCAACAATTGTAAGTTATTAATGCTGACAGCTTCATGAATTGGTTTAAAAAAAAAAAAATTTTATGAAAGGAAGAAGGAAAAAAATCGCCCAAAGCTCCCCGCCACTTCTGGTTGTTGTGCAACATGTATGTCATCACAAGCTCGACTCAGATGACGTTTCCTGACAATACAGTTAAGAAGTCTGTGCTCAAGCAGTCGTATTACATATAATTTTGATCACAGTCGAAGCGAGGCAGTCTCATTTTATGGGCCTGTAATCGCACCCCCACACTTCACGTAGACAAACCAGTGGTCACGTCTATTGATGCAACAATCGGCCGTGTGTGACTGTCGAACCGCTGCTGCTGCAGGTGATGTACATGGAGGAGGAGAAGGTGTTCAGCATTGAACAGGTCACCGCCATGCTGCTGACCAAGCTGAAGGAGACGGCGGAAAGCGCAATGAAGAAGCCTGTGGCTGACTGCGTTGTGTCTGTAAGTATGCAGCCTTTAGAATACCTAAAGCCGGGGACAAATATACGATTTAATAAGACATGTAACCACATTAATGAGGATAACAAAGTGTCCTTAAGTTTAAGAAGGAGTTCAGCTGCTCTGTTGTCTTCTATCAAATCAAACTCCAAGCGTTTTACTGTTTTTAAGCCATTCACCTCTTTTAACGTGGCTTTCTGGTGACCAGGATTGTTCGCACTGAAAAGTAAAAAGCCTCTCTACGATGAATAAAAGGCAGTCATTTGCTTCGAGATGTTTCCTTATTTGGACTCAACTTTGGCTGGTTTACTGAGGGGCCTGGTTTTTGTATTCACAGCCAGAGGCTGTTGGGTGTTGGTGGGGTGTCACGCCCTGGTGAAGGCATTTGGAGGCTTGGTAAATCTTAATTTTTTTTACTGCCAAGTTAACCGTGGGATTAAAGTCTACGAACAACACATTCATCACCTGAAGTTGAAGATATTTTATATGCCATCTCAAAACTGCTGGATGAGAGCCCCTTTTGAATCGTCTGCTCTGCAGCGTCGTTGAAAATGATATTAAAAGTGACTTGGCTACTTCACCGATTACTTGTTTTTAAAAGTGACCAAGTTAGATTGCAAGTTACTTTTTTAGTTACTGGGCAGCTGCCGACAACACCCCGCCATCGTCTGAACATAAGAATTACAACCGGTTTTGCCAAAAACTCTGCTGATCCTTGCCTCCTGCACCTGCGCATCCATATTTAACCTTCGACCTTCATTCTTTGTTGTATTTATATCTGACTCACGCTTTTATGATCAGATTGTTACTATTACTGGTATTTATCTACCCAGAGATGTAGTATGTAGTCTGTTGCACTATGTATTTATTTATTTGCACTGTCTGCTCTATGCGACGTCACCCCCCCCCCCCCCCCCCCCCCCCCTCGGACAAATAAAGTATTTATTTGAATGATTGTTTTTTTATAAGGGGGGGGTTATTGCAATTTTAAGGTTTATTGTTGACGATGGTTGGTTCCAATTCTTTTGTGTTATCTTGCGGGACACTACAATAGTAACGTTAACTTTAATCAGTAACGCATTACTAATTAAAGCATTATTAATTAACGCGTTACCGGCATCACTGGGCATGATTGAATATTGTTCACACATTGTTTGAACATGTTACATTATCTTAACGCAGGGTTGGGTTACATAGAATACAATTCAGTCGGTTTAATCGGAGGTAGTCCAGTTGTGTAATATAGACTAATTTAAATAAAGTATTTCAGTGTGACCAGCGCACATTGCGGTTGCTCATATTGATCTGTGATTCGGTTTTTAATATCTCATCAATAACAAAGACTACTGACACAGTTTTCCTCACATTATAATTTAATCAGCCCTCCTGGGTTGGTGTGACTCCCTCTTTCAACACTTCAGTTCTCCCTCTACAGCCTGATGGGATGTGAACTCCTGTATGTAGTGTCACCGGCTTTAAAAGTCAGAATTCACCTGCTAAGTAAAGTAATGTCTCGCCTCTAAAAGATAAATGCTTCTGCGGTATCAAAGTGCTCAGTTTGTCACATTCACCTACTTGTGCACAGTTACCCTGCGAGGTGCTCTTCCTCCATTTAGAGTTGTTTGTGGTTCAGGTTGTTGACATTTTGAACAAGGCAAGATGGGACGGTGGTCCACGGTCATTCGGATTAAAAGATGACCTGCTTAACCACCAGAGCCACAGCCACTCCAACACTAAAACTTCAGAAGTATGCAGATAAAAACAAATGACGGCAGAGCTTGTAACAGTTGAAGACGTGGTTTATCCACTTGCTGCTTTTCAGCTGGTTCCCGTCAGTGTTTGTTAAAGGTCGGTTCTAATTCCGCTTTTGTCCCAAAGACTGATTCTAATCCTCGATTCTCTCCCCCTTTGTCTCAGGTTCCTTGCTACTACACCGACGCCGAGAGGAGATCAGTGGTTGATGCTGCTCAGATTGCCGGACTGAACTGCCTGAGGCTCATGAACGAGACGACTGCAGGTCTGTACAGGGAGCTCTCCGGGCCGGGCTCGGGCAAGGATGTGCATGTTCCTTAACAGGATTCTCACAGTCTCGTGTGTTTAAATCATCCTGATTTCAGCCCTCATTTACCTCATCACTAATTTAATATGTATTGATTTTCCGCTCCAGTTGCGTTGGCATATGGGATTTACAAGCAGGATCTCCCTGCTCCCGAGGAGAAGGCCAGGAATGTCGTGTTTGTGGACCTGGGCCACTCTGGATACCAGACATCAGTGTGTGCCTTCAATAAGGGCAAGCTCAAGGCGAGTGGCTGTAATGAGCGTCCCCACACATCTGTTCTTGGCGACCTTGAGTTCCAAACACCCGTGTCCTTTTCGCTTCCAGGTCCTCGCCACAGCCTGCGACCCCGAGTTGGGAGGGAAGGATTTCGACGAGGTCCTGGTCAAACACTTCTGCGAGGAGTTTGGCAAGAAGTACAAGCTGGATGTCAAGTCAAAGCCCAGGGCTCTGGTCAGACTCTTCCAGGAGTGTGAGAAACTGAAGAAGCTGATGAGCGCCAACTCCTCTGACCTGCCTGTCAACATCGAGTGCTTCATGAACGACATTGACGTCTCTGCGAAGCTGAACAGGTACACCCGAAGTCAAGTATTGCGTGCTCATTACTTATATGTGCTGCGTGTTCTATTACATTTTCCTGTGAAATCTGAAGGCGCGTTTGTGTTTTTCTCGCACAAGGGGACAGTTTGAAGAGATGTGTGCAGATATTTTTGCCCGAGTAGAGCCTCCTCTGCAGAGTCTGTTGGAGATTTCCAGTGAGTATAATTATGGCCAAAGGTTTTCTATTAAACCGTATTCGTGCCCCATTGGTCTACTTTGGAAAGCGTTCTCTTCGGCTGCGCAATGACATGAGTTTTTCCTTTATTTTGTAATCTCATAGAGCTGAAAAAGGACGACATCTATTCAGTCGAGATAGTCGGCGGAGCTTCCAGGATTCCGGCTGTCAAAGAGCGAATCAGCAAATTCTTCGGGAAGGAGTTGAGCACCACGCTGAATGCTGACGAGGCGGTGGCCAGAGGATGTGCCCTGCAGGTACGTCACACTGTCGAGCCAACAGCCGAAGCGATCGCTTCGAAGAATGCCGCCTGTTTTACTGTTGCTCTTGTTTAGATTAAAGCATTCTTTACATTTCCACAGTGTGCAATACTGTCTCCAGCCTTCAAAGTCCGGGAGTTTTCAATCACCGATGCTGTCGCATATCCCATCTCTCTGAAGTGGCATTCATCTGTAGAGGAAGGTGTGAGGTAAAGGGAAATCCGTTTTTTTTTTTGTTTTTTTTTCTCCTGTACTAAATGGAGATGTCCTGAAACATAACTGAGAACAGAAGCTTCAATTCAACTTGAATTCATCGCTCCGCCCACCCTCCGCATATCTTTGTCAGACAGTGCAGCGGTTTTTTTTTTTTTGGGGGGGGGGGTTTGAATTCACTGTGTCCTGTGGTGGTTAACGTCACACTTCAGACACCACACAAGATGTCGGCGCACATTTATTTATTTTTTCTCCAGCAGTGGCACCAGGTCATGCTGAGCCTCGGTGCACACTGGAGTGATTCTTCACTTCCCGGATAAAAGTGTACCGAGATGCATGATCGTCTCGTCTCATCGGGGTCGTACAGCAGACAAGTGAAATTGGCAATAAAGGAGCGTGAGGAGCGCTAAACCTCACAAAGCAATAAACCAGGATTATGTGTCATGCGGTTCTGAAAAATCCTCCCTGGTATCTGCACAAATTGTCTCGTCAGGACATCCTTGGTGTTCACAGATTGGCTGTTTTTTGTTGTTTTTTTTTTTTTTTAATGCTGAGGTCTCACAAAGATCATGATCCTTTTGTTGCAGCGACTGCGAGGTGTTTCCGAAAAACCACGCCGCACCTTTCTCCAAAGTGCTGACCTTCTACCGGAGGGAGCCGTTCTCTTTGGAGGCGTACTATAACTGCCCCAATGAGCTGCCTTATCCTGATCCCACTATTGGTAAGAAACGAAAGCTTACCCAATACTCCTGACCACAACTGTTAGTTTAATATAAAATAAAAATAAAAAATTGCATGTGTTTTTTGAAACAGGTCAGTTCATGATCCAGAAGGTGGTGCCCCAGGCGTCGGGGGAGAGCTCGAAAGTGAAGGTCAAGGTGCGGGTGAACATCCACGGTATCTTCAGCGTGTCCAGCGCCTCCCTGGTCGAGGTGCAGAAGTCTGACGAGACGGAGGAGTCTATGGAGATCGACCAGGCCAGCGAAAAAGAAGGCGAGGTACTTCGGCAAGACCGGTCTCGTGATGCCGTTTCTCACAGTGAAGAGCAGGTGTGTGTCTCTGACTGTGTGTGTGTCTTGTCCTAAGTCCAAGATGCAGACTGACCAGGAGGAGCAGCAGCAGCCTCAGGGAGACGTTCAGAAAGAAGCAGAGGAGAAGGCACCACGAGAGAATGAAGAAATGGAGGTAAAGTTTAAGACGGGGTTTACATTAGTGAAGTCATCCCTGCTGTGATGTGTTGTCATCGTTGGTCGAGAGTTTGACATTTGACAGAGGCTCCATGTCTCCAAATTATGAAAGAAATCCAACATCGGATGTCGTGTTGCCGTTTCAAGTATTTACTGATGAATTGTCAGCCACAGCTTCATAATTAAAAAGTTGAATAAGCAGGTCTCTCTGTAACAAATATCCTTACTTATAATGTTAATTAAAGCATTTTTGTTCATGTGTAACAATAATAACAATTATTTTGCATTTTTTTCAGACCACCCCAGAGGAGAACAAAGGTGAGAAGAAGTCCGACCAGCCCCCGCAAGCCAAAAAGCCCAAAGTCAAAACAAAAGTGCTGGATCTCCCGATCGAAAACAGTCCACAGTGGCAGCTAGCAGACGACATGCTCAACCTGTTTGTAGAAAACGAGGTACAGCGGTTTTCTTCCTCACATGTTGGGAAAAGTTACAACCGTGAGACGCGGGTCCCGTTTGGCACCGTCGCTCACGGTTCGGCTCCTCCGCAGGGTAAAATGATCATGCAGGACAAGCTGGAGAAGGAGCGCAACGATGCCAAGAACAACGTGGAGGAGTACGTGTACGACATGAGGGACAAGCTCCACGGCATGTTTGAAAAGTTTGTCGGCGAGTCTGTGAGTAATGGACCACGTCTGAAACCCGCAAAACTGAAATCTGATCTGACTTAAAAGTAACCGCCGTTGCTGTTCAACTTATCTGGGTCCATTTGCTTTTAGGATCGAGACGCTTTGAGCTTAAAGTTGGAGGATACTGAGAACTGGCTGTATGAAGATGGAGAGGACCAACTCAAGCAGGTGTACATTGACAAACTGACTGAGTTGAAGGTAATTCTCAAAAATGGATTTCTCTCCCTAACTGTTTAAAAAAAACATGTCTTTCTGAAACTGAGTTTTGCATTGTGTGCTCTTCAGAAACTGGGCCAGCCCATCCAGGAGAGGTATACAGAGGCTGAAGAGAGACCCAAAGCCTTCGAGGAGCTGGGAAAACAGATCCAACAGTACATGAAATTTGTAGAGGCCTACAAAATGAAGGTGAAAGACTTTTATTGAAACTTTATCGGCCAACATTGGCATCAAATTAACAAGCACGCCCAAAATAATCCAAATAGATCACACAATTGTGAACCTGATTTTTTTTTTTTTTTGTTGTTGTGGTTTTTCCCGGATCTCCAGGAGGAGCAGTATGACCATTTAGAGGAGGCCGATGTCACCAAAGTGGACAAACTGACCAATGACGCAATGATCTGGATGAACAGCGCCATGAACCAGCAGAGCAAGCAGAGCCTGACATTGGACCCCTCCATCAAAGTCAAAGACATACAAGCAAAAACAAGGGTGTGTGTGTGTGTGTGTGTGTGTGTGTGTGTGTGTGTGTGTGTGTGTGTGTGTGTGTGTGTACCACAAACATCAAGCGAATGCATTTAAGAAATTCAAAATTATTTCACAAGCTTGTTCTCTTTTATTGTGTATCGTTTTAAGCTACTTTTTTTTTTTTTTTTGCCTTATTTACAAAGCTATTGCCATAGAATTGCTGTACTAAAAGATGTTTGATTAAAATGATCCACATGGCTGACTTTTGATCACACTGCATGTTGAAGCATGAATGGCTTTGGCGCGTCTTCAGCGGTTTTTTATCAAAACACTATTTCACATTCTGCTTTTGCAGGAGCTGTTCGGTGTTTGCAACCCCGTCGTGACCAAGCCCAAGCCCAAGGTGGAGCTTCCCAAAGACGACGTGCCTGCAGAGCAGAACGGGCCCGTCAACGGACAAGAGAAGCCCCAGGAAGAAAGCGCAGACAAGGGAACGGGCGAGAACACGGGCAACCCCACCTCAGAGACCACGGAAAGCAAGCCCGACATGGACCTTGATTAAAGCAGCCTCACGTCGTGTCTCCTGGAGCAAAGCTCGACAGGAGCCCATTGTTTCAGATCGAGATGCAGCCTGGCTGTAAACCAGAGCCGGCGAGGTGTTTGAGGAACTGCACTCCAGGGTGGATTATCTTTTTCTTAGCACACTGAGCCCAGCTCCTGGTGGTATCTCTGTCTAATGACATAGCATGCCCTCTTCTCTTTCTGGATGACATAAATCAAAAAGCCAGCTGCAATAATTCTGTTTTGACAATGAGCGCCGTACACATGATGGTATTTATTTCTGTTGTGTGCCCTGTAAGTGTTCTGGTCTGTCACAATATGGTTTTAATAAAGGTATCGAGAATCATGTCCACCATCTTTTATTTACTGTCTTTTTCGATGTGCACATTAAGCGTTGGAACCATCGGTATGTTTTCTACAGGTGCTCCAGCTTATTCCCACAGTCCAACACGCATACACACACACATGGGGTTCTCTGAATTGACATCAGGTGTACACACCAGTTCCTCTGTTGACTAAGAACGGTCTGTTCAGGGGTTTACTCGCCCAACAGCCAGAGAGGAGAATAGCCTCTGGTTCTATACAACTCATTATTTTCAATGGCTGTGGTGATCAGGTTGGAGAACACGTCATCCAATCCAAAGCCTAGTCATTCAGTTCATCTTGTGTCCTGGAGTAACACACTGAATTCTAGTTTGGCTCCAATTATATCTGAGGAACTTGTATATAAACTGGTGCCTTTCAGTATGTGGGCAAATCTCATGCATAACAAAGTGCATTGAAAAGGGATATGTAAAAATAAGTTCACATATCAACAAAGTCCTCATATCATGACACCCTATTTGTTTCAATCAAGTTAAATACTATTGAAGGACTGCTGTCATATCGACGGAAAAAATTACAAGACGGCAGCGAAATGAAAAGTCTCTGTTACCCAGGTTTTAAATGTCCTTTACCATTGTCACTTCTGTGTTTGTGGTGAATTCCACATGTCTAGAACTCTGGTTATTGTGTATCCTGCATGTTCTGGTTATCTAACCGGTGCAGCACACCTGATTGCAATCATGGTCTCATTAATGGGCTGGTTTACAAACTTTTGTAAGCAGATTGAGGTAATAATACATTTGATTTGTTTGTGCCTTTTATACACACAAGGTGACTGTGTTATATGTTAAAATTGCAGTTAAAAACAAGAAACATTAGTAAGAACAAAACATAGACTTCAGCACAACATAGGTGTGAAACACAAAGTGATAACGATATTAAAACTAAATGTTACAGGGAGGGATCATAATATGCATACACAGGAGGCAAATTAATAATTAAAGGTTTGAAAGCTTTGTCTACTTTATTTGGGACTGTTGTTCCTGGAGTCTTCTATTTCGCTCTAGTCATGGCAAACCACACACACTGAATTGAAACCAACATTCTTGGGGACAACATGTATTTTCCACACAAGAAAGACCCCAAACTATAATTGAAGTGAAAGTATTCTGCTAAACATCAACCATATCAAATGCTTGAATTGAATCACACGAACTCTTATCAGAATAGACCACAAATGCTGCATGCCATCTGAATGTCTGGGAAGCGTTTGTGAACAATGAATATGGAAGATTAAATGAGTATAGGGCCGAGACGCACAGAAACAGACACATTTCCCTGTGAGTGATTAATAATACAACTGAAATAGTTTCCTGGAGCTGTAAGCAAGTCAAAACGGTGTGTTTTGGCCAGTAAAGGTCAGTAAAGATTGATGCCTTGCGCTCTCTTCAGGGCCTTTTCTCCTCCGAGGTGTTTTGGTTCAGTTTGCGTCTTTCTCCGCAGAGAGCGCTGTTCGCGTGCAGCAGCAGGAGTCACATGATCCACTCAGATCCTGTCTGCTCCGACTACAAGCTGCACAGTCTGAGGTAAACCTGGCGCACAAACTACCGCTTTTAAGTTGTTTTCCCCCCTATCTTTTCTCGGAACATCAAAATTAGTTTGGGTTACACTTTGCGGGTGCGTAAAAGAGATGGCACACTTTGTGCGTAATCCCGTGTAGCAATCCAAAAAACATCAACAGTGTCCATATTTTTTTTTTTTTTTTTTTTTACTATTGCCGGATGATGTATAGTTGTCTTGATGAGTCTAAAGTCTGATGCAGGCGTGTTCTTTCCCCTGGAGTGAGTTACGAGGCTGAACTCATCAGACGAGCGAGCACTCCTTCTCATTGTGTGCGTTTGTGTCTCCTGCAGGACCATGAAGCTGATCATCCTCAATGACTACGACCAGGCGAGCGAGTGGGCTGCAAAGTACATCAGAAACCGGATCTTATTGTTCAAACCAAACCCCAACAAATACTTCACCCTGGGGCTCCCAACAGGTGAGAGGAAGAAGCGCCGTTGAGGTTCATTTTGTCACAATGTGAACTTGACTGATCCTCCCACATCTGCTGATTCGGTGCGTGCAGAGGAAACTGTGCAAGGACGTTGTTTTCCATTTCAGCTTTTTTGTGTTTCCTCCATAACGCATACCAACGCGTGTATGAGTGGCATCTGGTTGCATTTACGATTTTTAACAATTTGCTCTGCACATTTAGAGTGCAGTTAACTTATGGTTTTACCGCTTGTGTTGCGA
This sequence comes from Blennius ocellaris, assembly GCF_963422515.1. Taxonomy (NCBI): domain Eukaryota; kingdom Metazoa; phylum Chordata; class Actinopteri; order Blenniiformes; family Blenniidae; genus Blennius; species Blennius ocellaris. The sequence continues at coordinate 11,493,362 of NC_137658.1, read as the reverse complement.
AGTCCTCACATGACTTTAAGAAGAAGGACGTCAAATATACAGCCTGGCTCAAAACATGCAACTTTCGGGCAAACATCAGTGCTCTTGGCTTGAATCTTTGTTCCTTTTCAGGAAGCACTCCTTTAGGCTGTTACAAGAAGCTGATTGAATACTACAAGAATGGGGAAGTCTCTTTCCAGTATGTGAAGACTTTCAACATGGACGAATATGTCGGTGAGTCTTCAGCCGTTTCTCTTTCACTCTCTCCTGAAACTGAAACTGCTGTGGTCTCGCACATGAAATGGTCATAAACTCCTTCACAGGACTCCCCAGAGATCACCCTGAGAGCTACCACTCCTTCATGTGGAATAACTTCTTCAAGCACATCGACATAAGATCAGAAAACACCCACATCCTCGATGGCAACGCCGCCGACCTTCAGGCCGAGTGCAAAGCCTTCGAGGAGAAGATAACGGCTGCTGGTGGGATTGAGCTGTTTGTTGGAGGTCAGGGCTCAGAGCTGTTCTGATACCGAGTTGTTTGCACTGCACAGCTTGAAAGCAACTCATTTCATCTTGGTCTGTTCCAGGTATTGGGCCTGATGGCCACATTGCCTTCAATGAGCCTGGTTCCAGTCTGGCCTCCAGGACCAGAGTCAAGACCCTGGCGCAGGAAACCATCATGGCGAACGCCCGCTTCTTTGACGGAGATCTGTCAAAGGTTCCCACCATGGCACTGACTGTGGGAGTGGGCACCGTCATGGACGCAAAGGAGGTCAGGAGCCCAGGTTGAATTCAACCACGTAACGATGTTTGTGTTTTGCTTCTGTTGTCGCCGTTTGATCTCGGAACATGCGGCGTGTAAGAAATGATTATCATCTCTCCCGTGCATCAAAACTCCACAGCCCTCTTTCTCTGTCACGCAGGCAGAGGCTAAATAAAAAGTACTGGAAAATGATACTTGCATGGATTGAAATGTATTCACTTAAGTAAAGGGACAAAGTAGTCTTGGAACACATCACTCAAAGGGTTTGACACTTCTTTACCCCATGTGATTGTTTTCCTGTTATCAGCCCTTTGATTCACTTTCACTTTTCAAAAAAAAATCTTTCCACAAAGATCCTGGTTTAAGCCCAGTCTGAGTCCACACCTCGGGGGTCTTTCTGTGTGGGATTTGCATGTCTACTTTGAACGACAAGGCTCATGAAGTTATGTACATGAAAATGACTCCTTGTGAACAGTGCAGGGCTTGTTTGTGACGTGCAACGTCCAACCCTGCGCACGGGTCACATTTTCAATTTATTTTCAGGTCATGATTCTCATCACTGGAGCGCACAAGGCCTTCGCCTTGTACAAAGCCATAGAAGAGGGCGTCAATCACATGTGGACAGTGTCTGCCTTCCAGCAACACCCGCTGACCGTTTTCGTATGTGACGAAGACGCCACCCTGGAGCTGCGCGTTAAAACTGTGAAGTATTTCAAAGGTGAGGCCGATTCAGGGAGGAGCCAGTTAAGCAGCTGACGGTGCATGAAGTGTGTGTCTCTGTCATCAAAAGCTGCAGATACAGATTGTACTGACAAAAAGAAAAGCAAGACAACTGTGAGTCACAGAAAACATGCCGAGTCTTGTTCTCTCTCTCTGTCTCTCTCTGCAGGGATGATGCATGTGCACAACAAGCTGGTAGAATCACTTCCTCCCGAGTCCAAGCAGAACTGAAGAGGTTTCTTCTGCTGTTGTGATTACTTGTGGTTAAAAAAAAAAAAAAGAAGAAAAATCACACTCCAATGATTCCTTCATCACCTGGTGGAGAACAGGTAGTGCTCGGAGTCGACCACATCTTATCAAGTGCTGGTGTAGTGCAGTTTGCCAGGTATTCAAGTGATTGTATGCCCAACTTTGTTTTTCATTTGTTCTTTGTAATAAAATGAATGTGATTTGCATACCTTCTATGTCTGTTTTATAGGTTTTAGTCTGCACTTTGAATTATATTAGAACTCTTCATGTTGCGATGACAGACATTGTCACTGTCAGGCATTTGAAAGGAAAATGTTTATTCACTCCATAAACTGACAAAGCTATAGAATATTACTTATTCTACTCTCACATTAAGAAGCTTAACACTCACAGATGGATTATAAGATATCTTTTTGCTCACAAATAATTGGAGTCATTTGCCACTACAAACACAAATCAATAAATACCCAAATAAAACTTGTATAAATAAAATCCCTGCTAAAGTTGGATGCTCTAAATGAATTTCGGCATACAGAATATTTTTCCTTAATTTGTTAAACAGCGACTCAATTGTTTCAGAACTATTTGTCATCTAATTATGTGAAATACTGTCAAATTTGGAAACGTTTGAAAAGGTTTCATTCTTATGTCTGACAAAAATACATATTTGTATATGCATTGCATCGTGTGTTAAATGAAAACGATAACATGGGAAGGTTTTGGGATGGGTGATTTGTTTTTTTTCTTACGGCGGATGATACAAGGTTGAAAATATTAGCATATCTATTGTGAAATTGCACTGCCGGAGAGTGTTGGAAGTTCCCCACGGCCCCTGAAGGCAGCAGTATGGGAGTTTCCCACGGCCCCTGAAGGCAGCACCGGAGCAGCACTCGGAGAGAAGGAAGGAGATGGCCGACTAGGAGACACCGTGATCCCCGCTACTTCTACTACACACACTCCTCTGCGCAGAACACGCGTTTGCCAGCGGCAGCAGCAAGAGGACGGGTTTCGTATTTCCTCGCTCTTCCACAATGGCTGAGCCGAACAGCGGCGTGAGGTACCAGGAGGTGGGTAACAGGTAGAAATGTGAGCTAATGGCTAAGAGCCGCTTGTCAGCTAGCGGGAGTCACAACAACGAAGCCCCCCGGCCGACGTCTGACCGCAGGCCGCCGGGCCTCAACCTCGGATCTCTCCACACTCGAGCCCTCGGAACACACAGCTTCGGGTTCGTGCTGCTTCCCGGGCCGGTCAGGCGGGCGGGCGTCGTGAGCCGCGGTTCTGCTGGCCTCGTCACGAGTGTCGTTGTGTAGTTTTACTGTGTGAAGCTTGATCGTCCACGATCAGGTCTGTGTGTCAGACTTTCCAGGGTGTGTGAACCCCCACCCCCCCACTGTGTCTGCCACTCTGCTGGCTTTTCTGATTTATTTCTCATTAAATATACCTCATCTTGGTGTCAACAAAAGGTTTGGGAGCCCTTGTTATAAAGCACACACTAAAAGCTGACAGACCTGTTCCAAGATAGCCAATGTACTTTAACCAAGCCTGCTCAAGTGTATTTGACCAATCAGAATGAGTCTTACTGCACCAAGTTGTCCATTATTCCAGAATTATATCATACCTGGTGGCAGCATGTGATCGAATGTAAACCAAAAGATAGTATAGTTGCGTTCTAATTGGGTCTGAGGAGAGAGAGCACTGTTATTTGGAAGTACAAAAAAACATCAACCTAGAATTTATTGTTATACTAAACCACAATATCGTGTGTTCAGTCATAACTGAGACGTTTATGTCCGTAAATGTTCTGGGACATAAAGATAATTGTCTTGTTGTATGATTATTTCAGCTCTCGAGTTCCTGGCATGTTTGGTGTACCCACTGCTCTCTTTACGTTGTTATTATGTTATTATGCTATTATGTTATGTACACAATCTCTACACAACCTTGTCTTTTAATGTTGGGTAGTTAATTTCATGCTTTATTCAGTTGATCAGTCAACTAATTTTCTTTTCCTGCTATAATGCCTCACACACAGTTGTTTACAGTTGAATATTGATCTTTGATGTCTGAAATATTTTCTCTTTTATTGTGTTTTTTTTTCTTCCAATCGCTATAAATTGGGAGTATAAGAAAACAAAAACCCAAACCCAATTTAATATCGGAATGCATCTCACAGAATTTTGAGTGTTCAAGCGTCTAGTTCATACAGTTCCAAACTATTGAATCATGGAACAGAATTGAAGGCACAGATCTGTTGGGACTTATTGACTGAAGTCATGAAGACCCGAGGCGACGTGTTGACAGATTCCCGTTAAGAGGCGGATGGAACGTAAACACGCCCGCGCGACGCCATAATATGGCGAGTCCAAACTGCGCCGTGGGTTTTGTGACACACCGTAAAGAAGCGCGTTCCGAAATCGACTGGAATACCCTTGTGTTATTGTGACTGTCATGTTTTTTTGTGTGTGTGAAAGGATGTAATTTGACGCTGGGCTCTGTGTTGTGTGTTGACGTTGGTTCAGCTGGTGAACGAGGAGGATCCGGCCCCGCCGTCCCTCCAGGGTCCCGCCCAGGACGCGCCACCGCCCTACAGCAGCGTCGCTGCAGCAAATGCAGGTTAGGAGGCCGAGCGGCTCTCTCTCGCTCAACAGCCGCTAACTCCACTTTGAATTATTCAAAACCAAAAAGTACACGACGCGCGCTCTCCGGGATGTTATAATAAAACCAAAAGTAAACACACGCGCTCATTGGATTTCTGTAAACTAACTTATGCCTCTGCTCAGCCGGCACGTCAGTGTCGAAGCGGCTCGACAAATTCAGCTTGTAACATTCGATTCATTCATATCCTGTCCATATAATCTGTGAGCCGCTCCGTCATCGTAAAGCAGAAGGACCCGGGGCGATGCCGTGCGTCTAATCTGCCGTCTTAAGAGGCCAGGGGTCAACCGGTTGCATAAGTGTGTGGCGCTCTGGCGCTCTTCCTGGACGAGTCCATCGATCTGTTTCGTTGCCGTTAGCGTCTAAACGACACGGAGGAGGTTTACTGGAGCGCAGCCAAATGAGCCACGCTAATGTTCTGGCTGGTACGGAGGGAGGGGGGAGGGGGGGGGACATAAAGAGTAATGACTTTCTGCTTTTATTATTCTAAGCTTGCTGCTTCTCTTTGAGGCGGAAGTGAAAGCATTTTTTTTTTTAATCAGTCAGCAGTAAAAACTTTCAGAACAGCATGTGAGGGAGTGACGGGACGCGTAGCGGCTCTCCAGCGGACACTGACATGCAGTTTTAACGTCAGCGGGGTTCGAAGGTGTGCGGCGAGTTCTCCCCCGAGAGGGCGGAGCCAGAGCTCTCCTGCCGCCGCTCGATATCCGCTCTCACCTGCGTCGTCATCCCCTCGTCGATCTCTCCACGGATAATGCCCCGACGGTTACCTCCTCGTTAATTTTTTTTCCCGCTGCGCCCACAGCCTTCTTTGAATACAAGGAGGACGGCGGCAGGTTGCCGAACCCGCCGTCCTACAGCGTCGCCACCACTTTGCCCTCCTACGACGAAGCGGAGAGGAGCAAAGCGGAGGCCGCCGTCCCCCTGGTCCCCGGACGAGTCACGGTATCTCACCGCCGCCACCTCGGGCACAAAGCATACATTAAAACAAAAAAACCAGACTGAAGGTGAACAGGAGCTGCTGTTTTGTTACAGGAGGAGGACTTCGTGGCCAGAGATGACTTTGAAGACGCCGATCAGCTGCGAATAGGAAACGACGGCATCTTCATGCTCACCTTCTTCAGTAGGAAACGAATCAAACACCTTTTCTACATTTCCTACCAATCAAAACCAAAATTTAACCATTGTCCCGACTCCCAGTGAATGAACGACCAATGTTTCCCTGCACCCAGTGGCATTCCTCTTCAACTGGATCGGCTTCTTCTTGTCGTTCTGCCTGACCACGTCGGCCGCCGGGCGGTACGGCGCCATCTCGGGCTTCGGCCTGTCCCTCATCAAATGGGTTCTCATCGTCAGGGTGAGCGCTTCTTCACTCCTTCAGCCGCTTCACCGTCCCCGCCGTTTGTCGGGGCATGTGCTCTTGAGAGCCGCTCACAGCGATCCTCTTGTTTTTTGTTTTTTTTCAGTTTTCCACCTATTTCCCCGGTTACTTCGACGGCCAGTACTGGCTGTGGTGGGTGTTCTTGGCCCTGGGTGAGTTGGGAACACAATTTCTGTCCGAACATGTTTTTCACCTGCGCCGACATTTGAATTGTCTTGATCGTTCCCTCTCTCTCTCTCTCCCTCTGCACCGCTTCAGGCTTCATGCTTTTTGTCCGAGGGTTTGTGAACTACTCCAGAGTGCGCAAGTTGGCCGATCCCACTTACGCCACTCTTCCCCGGACGAGGGTCCTCTTCATCTATTAAAGGTAAGTCAGGACGGTCCCGTCACAGTCGCCATGCGATCAATGTAAACTTGTCGTTTCGTCTCCCCACGTTAAATGCAGGTTGCGACCGGAGCGGACACGGCGAGGACGAGACGTTTCAGACGAAAGTGAAGGCGTTTGGTTCCGGATGGAGGGAGGCTCTCGATGAAATATTCAGGAATTATATCATTTGTTTAAAAATTTTTTTTTGTTTTTTTGGAACTTTATTAATGGGAAGTGATTAACAGTGGTAGTCCCTCAATGTATTCATTAGTGGCGAATGTTAAAAGTGCTATTTACATCTGTCTGTAACGTATGAGTAATGCCTTATATCATTTGATGGTAGTGTACGAGCATGCATCTGCCCTGAAGTCCAGTCAATAGGGAGGGTCGGTCTCTTGTTGGTGGTACTTGAAGCCAGCAGGTATTTATTAGTATGACACTCTGTAGACTCGCCATAGCATGCAGCACACTTTGTAATCTGCACTAATCTCACTTCAGCGCGCTATCAGGCTGTTTTAGACGCACTTAAGCTTTCATTAGGATAAAACACACGACCACCACCATGCGTCACTCGCCCCCGTCGGCTTTATAAGCGGTGTTGCTTTGTCCCTTTGACCACCAGGGGGCACTGTCGTCTGCAGCTGTCCAGTCCCCCCAACAAAGCCTTTCGGCAAGGGCATCGTGTTCGTGAAACATACTGGCTTGTCAGTAAACACAGCAGAAATACGGTTTTTGACGGTTAAATGGTTTGTTGTGCATTAAATCGGGTGGAATTCCTCCACCTGGAAAGAGAATCGGCGACAGAAACTGCAGCCACAACGCAGATGCTTCTTGTTCCTTCTTCTTCTAAACAGATAAGCACAGTTTCTGCAGCCTGTCCCGCAAAGAAGCTTATTGATGAGTTTCGCACGTTTGGCTCAAATGATCATGAATCAAAATAGAAACTAAATTCCTTTTCCAGGTGGGCTTTTGCCTTAAGGTCCATTTAACAGATAAAGGAAAGTTTTCTCTTTCTTTTTATAATCTTAAAAAGAAGAAAAAACGCTCACACGGTGTAATTAAGTTTGAGCTTCTATGGGTATTAATAATATCAAAGAATGTTGTGCAGGTGCACTTTTTAGAGAAATAGCCAATCGAATCCAGGGGATGATTGAGTTCACTTCATACTTCTGCCATGGCTTTAATTCCACACCAGTCATGCTTGTTTTGTATGTGACGTAGAGCTGCGACCTTTGAGATTCTGTTGTTATGAAACTGTACATAAAATGTTTAGTGTTTAATAAATGTCACTTTCAGTGAGTATTGTGGCTTGTCTGTTATTGACTGTACAGGTATGGAAACACTTCAAGCCCCTTTTTTGTTTTATTTATCATTTTAGCTGATAACTCACTAAAAAAATTACATCTCACAACATCCAATATTTCATCATATTTATTTATTATGGGTACTTTTGCACCACAGCGGCATCTAGTGGCAGCAATGAGCTACTGCTGAAATCAAACAAGATCCTGAGCTGAGGGATAAACTGCACTTGTGATCATAAGCATCGTCGATGTCAATAAATACATTTCTGATCATTTAAAGTATTTCTTGGCACAGCTTAAATGATGAAGAAACTAAAACAAGAAGTGATTCATAGCATATTTAACTAAACCTACTTTAGTCAGTGCGAAAAGTCAGTTCATACATTGATTATAAAAAACGAAAGTGACATTCTTTGACAGTTGAGTAACCACAACACTCGAACAAACACGTTTCTGTTATTGATGAGAAAAACCTGCAAGCCATTTCGGAAACCATTTCCTCTTTCAATAACTGCAGGATTACCATCAGTCAGCTGGAAGTTAATATGATTCAGGTATGAAGCGGCCCCGGGAATAATCCCAGGGACGGATGCAGACGGAAATCAGAAGCAGACGAGCTGCAGGTTGCGTCTGCGCCATGATGTCGGTTTCTTGTTTTGTTCGCGTTCGGATTAATAACCCGCTCCGAAACAAATGGGACGATAAGGAGAGTTTACACTGTTTCAGCATAAATACTCGTCAAAAACTAAACGGCAGGACTCATGACGAGTAAACAGAATAGCTACGAGGGCTGGTGCCTGTCTTTTCTAAACTAGGGGGAGGTATCGTCTGCATGTGTGTGTGTGTGTGTGTGTGTCTTTAGCCCCGGGAGTCGTCCAGCGGTCTCGGCAGGAAGAAGATGGCCTTCTGTCCGATGTGCGTTCTCGGGCCCAGTTTGGGTTTTCCATTCTTCTTCAGGGCGACGTACCAGTTGTGCTCCTGGTACTTGTGGGACTGATACGTGTTGTAGTGGTTCTCCTCCAGCTTCTCCAGGAAGTAGCATTCATCTGTGACTGCGGGCTGACACCAACACCCCACATGTGTGTCAAGAAGTATTTACAATGCAGCTGGACCCCCCCCCTCCCCCCCCCCCCAACCCACACCCCCCCTCCTCCACCACCTCATGAATCATCAGCGCTGGGTACTCACTGAGCTGTACAAGCGTCCTTCGTCGCTCATGGCCAGATAACGCTGGGCTTCTGTTCCTCGGATGACCACGACGCCTCGGGCCACGGCTTTGAGTTTTAAAACGGCTTAGAAGGGAAACGGTGAAAGGTGAGAGAAATTTAAGATATGAAAACGTCTCTGGCAAACATGCCGTTTTATAAGGATGACTGATCAAGTAAATGGCAAAAAACAAAATGGGATGAGGACCAAATTTTTAAAAAAAAGAAGGGAGACAGGATTAGGAAAAAGGAGGAAATTGGTTAATGAGACAAGTCGACCGGAGATTAAATAAGAATGTAAAAAAAAAAAAGGAAATGAGGAAGGAAGTAATGAATGATGACAGAGGACACAAGGAAATGGAGACGGAGGAGGAGGAGAGTGTAAACTGGGAACAGCTCAAGTGGACCAACTGGTGCAGAAGACAGGAAAACCACAAGGAAACTTGGAAAGGAAGCATGAATCAAAAGATCAGGAGTAAAGAAACAGTGAGAGAGAGGAAAAGAAAAACACCAACAGAATGACAAACTGACCTAAATCCAAGTGCAACAATTTGAGTTTATTGCAGCCGTATGAACAAGTGCAAAATGTATAATAATATTATATTTAAAGGGGAGTCCAAAACACAAAATGAGCCAGTGAAATAGCAATAAAGGTCTTTCTAAAATCTTTAAATGTATAGAAATGTTAGTATTTTTTTTTTAAAACCCAAGTGAAGGAAAATATAGTGAAAATGTTCATTTAAATGTGAGATTGAAAAAGAACTAATTAAACAGATAATTTTAAGTTTCAGTTAAAAAAAACAACCCTGTAATGATCACCAGTAGGCTAAAACTAAGTGTAATATCCATCCAGTGTGATAAATAAATAAAAACAATTCCAACACACCTGAAAATTTATTCCATAGTTATAGACCTCTTTTAAGTACTTTAACTGTACTTTGTAGGCTTCTTTCTATTGTATATATATATATATTTCAAATCTGCTTGTTTATTTCCTTTTCTGTCACTTTTCTAATTTTTAGTTAGTATCGAATGAAAAGTAAACTTTTATCTATCTTTTCATGCTGTATAATACTAAATGTTTGAATAAACATTGTTTTCAGTTCCCAATGTATGTACTGGGAGGGAGAAATAGATGCTGCAGAATCTTTATTTATTTCTGAGCAGAATGAAGTGCAGTGATGATGATGATGATGATGATGATGTCCTGGAGGTCGTTTCCTGCAGCATGGAGCCATCGGGCGTCAGTGCATGGAGCCTGACGCCCCACTGCGGTGCAGCAGCTGCGGCAGGCCCCCCCGGGAAGACGAGTGCTCCGCGTGGCGCAGTCTTACCGTGAGCGTCCCGGTCCTCCCTCTGGCCCCGCACCGTCCCGTCGGCCAGGATCTGCAGGTGATATCCGCCATTCATGCAGTACAGCCGCGTGGGCCGCCGGTAGTCCTGCACCGGGAGCGACCCGCAGACCACCGATTGATCCCCCACTGCTTCCAAGTCCCCGTCCGCCATCCTGGTCGCAGGAAGCCCCTCGTAGAGTTGACTCCCCCCGGGCAACTGGTCAGGTGTTTCCAGGCTCGTGAACGCGCGCAGAGACCACACAGCAAGCTTGATGCGCGCGGCCGTCTCTAATGTGGTGAAGCTTGAAGAGATGAACCTGCAAACTACTGTTTCCAACTCTGTAGGCCACCACTGCCATAATGATTTAAATTTGGGTCCAGAACTCTAAATTTAGTAATAAAGGTGTTGATTATGTTTCTTGAAAGTTTTTTTTTTTTTTTTTTCAAAAGAAGAAAAACAACCTGCTGGGAATTGAGGAAGGTGTTTATTTCTTCGAGGACTTCTGGTATTACAACTGGTTTATGTGTATGTCCAGGCTTTGTCCTCATTCCAATAAGAAAAAAAAATTGTAAAGTTATTCTGAAGCTCTTGGTAACAAGAAACTAAACAATAAAACCACCAAAATACAAAAACAAAACAAAACAGGGCCGCAGAAGCCCTAAACTGACTCATTACTGCCACCTAATGTACAAAACGGGTATTAGCCAACTTCAGGTTGATCATGAAATTTCCCTCAAAAGTCAAATATCCTGAACTGAGTAGTGGAAAAGCAAGCTGCCAGGTTTTAAATATAAATAAAAATAATTATACACTGTAAATTGTATAAATGTGTAAAAGCCTTGGAGTCGCTTGTGTTTGAAATCAGCTGTTAAAGAATCAGTCAAAGACGTTCGGTTCGACCTTTAATCAATGGAGGAAAAGATCAAGAGGAGTCACACTACAGAGGAGAAATAATACAGAGGGGAGGAGGAGGGGGGGGGGGGGTACTGAAAAACTATTATTTGGAGACAAATACACCACATTTTCTTTACAATGGATTATATGTACATATTAAACTTGTCTTAAGCAAAACAAAGCTTTTTTTTTTCTTTTTTTTTTAGAGAAAGCATATACCAGTGAAACATGATCCGCCCTTTATAATTCTCAAAAAGTTAATGTCTGCATATGTTTTATACAAAATAGATTTTCAAACAATATTTGGGTAGTGCAAATCTTTTTAGATTCAAGCTGGTTGATTACTTTCACAAACAGTTTTGTGTGTGAAAAAGACCGACTCCTATCCTATTCACAGTATTACACAATTTGACCAAAGCAGTCATGTTAGAGTAAAAAAAAAAAAAAAGAGAGACAACAAAACAATGTGTTTTTAAAAATTGAGAACTGTACATTTGTCTTGTTTCGTCACGTTACACTGAATCTGTGTGAATTTGCTTTGGTCACCTTGTAGTCAAACATCAAATAGGCTTATGTGAGCAGTCTTGTTGGACTGATGATTCCTGAATATTCGGAAAAAAATCTGACCTGCAGAGAAAAAAAAAAGTTCTATGTGAATCTCCTGTATGCAGATAGCTTATATCAGATATGAGGAAAGAAAACAAATTGAAAAAAAAAAAGAAATTAGTTGAAGTAGCAGTTGTGTTCTGTGGTTGAGAGTATGTTTGTTTCTATTGCATATTCGGGCATCCTCCTCAAAAATGTACAGCAGAGTAATCAGGATACATTTTTGAGCAAGAAGAGGCAAGTGTGTGATTTCATATATAGATATATATTAATATATTATATAAAACCTGTTTAAATGAAGAGCAGCAGCAGCAGCAGCAGCGGTAGAGATGTGGATACACTGAATGTGAAAGTAACCCACGAGTGACCCCTCTTTAATGGTTCGGAATCAGCCTCAAAGAATAAAAAAAAAAAAAAATAAAAATAAAAATGAAGAAGCGTCCGTTTGTCTGAGCCTAAAGAGATGAGCGACGCCGGTGACAGCAGACTCGCTTTTTCCTTTCCCGACAAATAAACACCGGGAAAGACACGAAACAGACACGCAGGAAATCCAAACTGTTTTTGGTTCTTCAACTAAAACGTAGACAGACGACATGTGTATCACAAAAAAAACAAAACAAAAAAAACAACAACCCAAAAACATCCTGAATATTGGAGCAGTTTAAAAAAAAAAAATCACGAGTGGTTTTGTTATTGATCGTTCGGAGATTTTCCATATTCTTCCCATTTAGACATCATCCAATTATTTACGCGACGGTCCCGTCGTCTTTGACGCGTCTAAACTGAGTTTTATTCCTTTTTGTGGTTCATATTTTTGGACAAATGTGGCCTGAGGGTGACAAAACAACTGCAACTGTTAAAAACGTTGCACTACTTTTCAACCCCCCCCCCCCCCCCCCCCCTACTCTTAACACACATGCGGATGCTGGCGGATCCACATTAACGTGTGCTATCACACCACGTTGTTTTGTTTGCGGGGAATAAAGCTCAGCTGCGACGCCGCCCGCCAGAAGGAGCCCGCGCTCCCGTGAATCATGACGTTTTCGAAAGGAATCGGCACATTTTCGAGGATTCCTCATTTCATACGAATACTGACCAACTTTCAGCTTCACTGAAAACAGACAAAAAAACAGGAGTTTGGCACTGAAACAAGTTTCCCAGAGAATAAAAGGGTCCTATTTACCCCCCCCCCCTCCGTCCCCCCCAACTCCCCTCCCCCCACTCTATAATGCTACACTGCTACGATGTGACAGGACTCTGAGGCGACTGATGCCAAGTGCTCCACTAGTGAACAGACAGTCAAATAAACGTGCAAAAGTACTAAAGACACACAGATGGGGTGCTGAAGGAGTTAGGGTGGGGGTGTCGAGGGGGGGAGGGTTAATCTGCCAACGCCTGATCCAAAGTGCCGTATACACAAGCTGTCTCTCCTACAAACCGTTAACGGGACGAGTTGGACATTCACTTTTCCCTTCCGAGGGTCGGCTCGATCGCGACGCGCGTCCCCCCCCCCCCCGTTACAAATATGAAAGCGAGTTCGCTTGAGCGCAGGAAACAGCTGGCCCTGGCTCCGTCCCGAGGACATCGTCTGCTTCCCCGGCCCTCCGAATCTCACCCGCACACTTTTCATCTGTACAAACTCTCCTCTTTTGGAGGGTGGTTGTTGCAATTCAAATGCTTTCCTGGCTGGGAGCCTAAGTTGCCAGGCAACCGGCGGCGGCGGCGGGGGACAAAAAAAACGAGTCCGTCGTCACGATCCCACATCGGGGACGCGACGCTTTTAGCGGTAACTGATGAGACGGAAGAGGCGCTGGGGAGCAGGATACCTCGATGCAGAGCAAAGACCATGGAGTCAAACCCTCAACCCCCCCCATCACAATTAAACCAGCGACCGCCATTTTTAAAATGTCAAACTATTCCTTTGACAAATATAGCAAACATACCAGTACAGGAAAAGAAAGAAAAGCAGACGCTTCCAGAGAGCGAGGATTAAACTGGAAAATAGCAGAAAATGTGAAGGACGGTTACTTTGCAACCAGTGTGAACCACATTAAAATCTTGAAATAATATTCCCCGATTAGCCCAAAAAAAAAACTAACTAGAAAATTAAAGACCCGAACTTGCAAACACGATAAAATATGCCCTCTTGCTTGTGATTGGCAGACGCAGGTATCCATCACATTCAACTACGTAGACTACTGGGACAGGAGTGACCACAGCCGCGCTTCCACTGTAACAATCTGGTTGTTTTCTTTTACCGAGGAAGATTAATTCATTGCCGTTAAAAATTCCTGTGGGAGATCCGAAACTTTTGAGGGGCGGGACTTGGAAGTGCCGGCAGAAGTTTAACCGGAGTTTTTCTGAACAGACCGTTGGTTCTTCTCTTTGTTTTTAAGTCCGGAGGTGGGCGTCCTGGAGGGCGACATTGGAAGACCGGCACTGCCCACCTCCTAGAAACCAGCAGATGGACTCTAATCTAATCGAACAATGTTGAGGAGAAAATGAAGCTGTACGAGGCTCCGGCTATATTCTGAAGTACTCTGTGGGATGTTTATTATAAGTGGAAACGCGACTTAGAAAAGGCAAGGAGAAAAAGAGCTAAATCCTAATTAAAAAAAAAACTAAAAGGTTCCAAGTCCATCTGAAGTCATACAATAAAGACTGGTATGGCGAGAACAGTCTTACTTCACAGTCTGTTAAAGCATTTAGCAGAAAGAAAAGTGCTGACGAAGCACTTGAGGAGTTTGCGCGTGCAAGGGGGGGGGATAAAAAGGAAGCAGGTTTTCGAATGTTGTTTCGTAACGATGAGGATTCTCGCTTCTGCACGCCGAGGGCGGATGGAGAGCTGCCACTTCTAAAGATTAGACACAGCCACTGAAAAAAAGTGGAAAACTTTCAACTGCATTGTAATATAAAAAAGTACAATCAACGTATGGTGAAGGTAGACCATGACAGGTAAAAGAGAAGGTAGGAAGAAAATGGCTAAGATGATATCTGAAGCAAAAAAGGCACGTTATTTAAATTGTTTAGTTTTTTTCTTTCCCTTTTATAACTGACATGTGTAAACCTGGAAGAGGTCGGCTTGTGTGGGAGTAATCGTCGGCTAACAGCCCCAAAAAGAGTCCAAAGTTACTAAAAGCAAAAGAAATATACCTTTTTAAATGACTAGAAAACAGAGTTGTTTTTTTCTCTCCCCCCCCAATGTGACTGAAACATTTTGTTAAAGTCTCCTATAAAAACTAAAAGTGGAACAGACAGTCTAAAAGCCTATTTAAAGAGCAATGTTATTAAGCTTGGTTACCTTCTCAGGTAACGGCGACCTGGTAAATTGTATAAACTGCAATCATTTTTGAAAATGTAGAAAATACTCTCAGCACCAGCACATAGATATTTATATCTATTTTAGTTGGTGGACTGAAGCGTGAAGGTAAGAAACCTGAGACGACGTCGATGTTAGCCTATTTCTCTTGGTGATTCATCTTACAAACATTTCCTATTGGTTGTTAAACACTACATCATTTGCTTGACGAAAAACAAAAACAAACAAACAAACAAAACAAAAAAACGTATTGTGCTCACTGTCGGGTTTCTACACAAGACGCCTCTGCTCTTTTCCCTCCAGACCCGTAAGCCACTACGCAAAGTTGCATAATCGCTCCCAAAGACACCGTTCAACTCCTCGCCTGGGGATCCTCAGTCCGTTCCGTCGTCGTCGCTCTCTCCTGGGGGGGAGGGGGGTTGGTGAGGTGAAGGTGAAGGTGAAGGAGAAGGTGACGTGGTGGGATTTTTAAGGCATCGTGTCCGTTACGGGGAGCAGTCATCTCTGGTGGAAGAGGAGAGGCTTCACGCTCCCGGCCTTGAATTTTGGTAACTGGTTGCTGATGATCTCCGCCAGCATCTCTGGGAACTCCACGCTCAGGGACTTGTTCACAAACGTGTAGAAGCAGAAGCTGAGCAAGCCGCCGACCATCTGCAGACACACACACACACGAGGGGGAGGGGGGGCTCATTAATACAGTCCTCCATTTTCAATTGAAATGGTTTAGTCCGTGTCAAGCTGGGCTACTGTTTAGGAGCTTCTGACATGCTGCTGTAATGCTTCGAGTTTGCATGTTCTACCTAAAATTGCATATATTTTCTTGTGTGTGTGTGTTTCTCTGTTTGCTGCACATCCTGCCTGCGTCTCCACTCAGCTTGGATCAGCCGTGGCAGCCGCAATTAGACAAATCAGTATAAAACTGCTTCAAAGTACGTGGTATGTGTGTGTGTGAGGGTGTGTGTGTTGCACACTTGATTGGAGCTAATTGAGCAGTATGCGAGCCACGCAGCCCCACCAGTTTATCTGACACTGCAGTTGGTGCAGAAGAGACACGATTAAGCTGCGCGCTGCATTTCTGCTGGAAAAAGCGATAATGAACACCCGGATGGAGTCGTTTTTGTAATTTCACACCACTTGACACAGAGAAAGAGAGAGGGGGGGGGAAAAATTGAAAAATTGTATACTTTTGGAAAATGATCTGACACATATACAGCAGGCCACAAGATAAATACTTGAAGCTAAATACTTTCCTGTGCATATTTCTGCCTGACTTTTTTCTAAAATTGTTAACAAAGGTGGTGTCAGATTAAACAAACACTCATTTATGAGTCCAACAAAAAAAAAAAAAATCTTTCTAGCTGAACAACGGCTGACAAAAAAAACATGCCTGGAACGATTGTAAGCTCTTTTATTGCAACCACATGGGCACTCCTCCGCAAGAAGAATTTTGGTCTCCGTGGAAGGTTCAAACAAACTGAAAGGTGCAACACGTAACCCAGCAAATCCTCGACGAACCACCAATATAGACGGAAACCGATGAAATCGCCCCAATAACAGCAATGTATGGAACTGCAATGTTAATCTTTGGAAGTTGATAAGATAACTAGGAAGTTCAACCTCTCAATGTTACTTTCTGATGGGCCTGCAGCCACGCCCACTCGCAGAGAGCCGAAACAAGTAACGTTACTGTCGCCAACGTTCGCCAAATTCATCGCATTTCAATTGCGCAACGTGAGCTTGAGCCCTGTGCTGCTAGCTAACTGTGTTTGTGTTTAGTTACTGTTAGTAGCTCGTGGCTAAACAGCCGTGTTTAGCTAACGTTCGCTAGAAATAGCACATGATGCTGGCGTGAATGCTAACGGTGGCTAACTTACAGCGAACAGAACACCGCTATTTCGCCACAAGCACCACAAAGTGTAGAGCTGCTAGCTACGGTAGCAAGCAGATTGTAGTAACATTAGACGTATCTGTTCAACGTTACATTTGCCAATTCATGATTTGCGTGAGCTCAATCTGTGGTCGTTTCCCAGTGAAACACAATATTAGACTGACGTTTGCCCGCTTCGTGTCATGACTCACTACAGCAAAGTTAGTTCGCCAATGAATGTTAACTAACGGAGCCAAGGCAATGTCCGTTAGAATAGTAGACTATTCGATAAAATAATCATTTACCCCCAGCCCTACTTTTTAACTTTAGTGTGTGTCTTTAGTCCAACAAGAGGAGAAAATGCTGCGTATTTTCCAGCAGATCCTGGTAATCAGCAAATAAAGGATAGACACAGTTACTCCCAAGCCGATTGCACTAAAGAAGCATAACTCCTCCATTTTGAACCTTTAAGCTCGATCATAAAAAGCCCACATAAACATGACAACAAGTTCATATTATATTTCTTTTTAATTGCCTGGTTGATGGATTGTTAAATCAAAAAAGCAGGGTTGTCTAGGGGCGCTCAAAAACAAAAAGACAGAACGTAAACCTTAAGCTTATACCCGACAGTTACTTCAACAAATTAATGAAATCAATCACAGACATCAGAAAGCTGCAGGTCATCCATACCCATGTGCCCACGAGAACGACACAGTTTATGCCGTTTCGGGGCATTTGTACCTCATGCATGGAGTCCAGCAGCTTGGTGAGCTGGTAGAAGCGCTGCCAGTTCTGGCTGGAGTTCTCCTCACGCTTCACAATGGCTTTCCCCAGCTCCTTGATGTACGACATCCGGAGCTCGTCGAACACGGCCTGGCTCTTCAGGCCATCCTTTGGCACTGTGGGCGGGGAAAAGTCAACGTCAGCGACTGCTACGGTTGTGAGCGACTGCGGACAGTGCGGGCGCCGAGAAAGATCCGGGATCTCACCTGTGCTGAGCAGCAGCAGGACCTTCATGCACAGGTACTCGTCGTGGGAAACCTGCAGCCGAACAAACTCGCTGGATATCCTCAGCATCTGCTCACACTGGTCGGCCATGTAGGGCAGCTTCATCCGCTCCCTGGTGGGTCCAAACGGCGCATTTATTGGTCAACTCAAGACGTTTCAGTCAACATGAGAAAGCAAGTTTGTTGTAATCTCTCCAGAGCTTCACTGCCAACATTGTGTGGGTCGAGCCTCAGTTCAGGAATCAAGCGAGGACAAACGGATGCAGAAACTTTTGCAATGCAAGTGGACGCAATAAAAGAAAACTTCGATCATAGGCCACCAGGACTATTCCTTCTGATCATTAATCAAACTGCAAAAGAAAAATATAATTGCAATAAGCTTTAACAGCAATGCCGCATTTAAATGCAAATGTAACAACCTAAAAACGAGGCAATCTGCCAAATGTCGTCTCGAGGCTGACAGACGAATCGAGAACATGACCTCTTTGGATATTAAGTACGATTGTGATCAATGTGAGTTCGTGATTACGCTGCGAGAAAAGGGAAAAAAAAAAGGCCCCATTACGGTCGTGAGCGAGAAGCTGTGCCAGCAGCTCGCTTCACTCAAGAGTCATCAAGCTTATGGGAAGGATGAAACTCTGATTACTGACGACAGCTGACGGTCGTGGTTTGGTTCTCCGGAGGTACAACACACAGCAGAGAGGATGGAGAGAGAGAAACACCGACCGACTTCCAACGAACAAACGCTTATGTTTAGCGAACGAGGGGCCAAATCAAAAAGAAGCTAGATAAAACCCTCATGGCTCACGTCGGTGCTTTATGCAAAACGCCGTATTCGCCAAACCACACATACTTCCAGCCGCAACAAGAAACACATGATTTCATTTGGAGGATTTGAATGAGTCAATTGAGTTTTGCCTTCAAGTCACAGAGTGAAGCGCAGAATGAACAATACATACTCGTTGATGACGAGGTCCGGGGCGAAGCAGAGCATGTTGCCGTTGCACTGCTGGTAAGACCTCCAGCCCAAACCAAAAGACATGAGGAAGAGCCAGGAGCACTGCAGCAGAGTCATCTGGTCGTCCAGGTGCAAGTTCCTGAAACCTGCATGTAAACACAAAGGAAATACAACCGGACACATGTCAGAATGGACATCATTCAATATGTCAAAAAATAGTCCCGCACCAGATTCAGTCTTAAGAAAGTGGAAAATCTGGGTGACATAAGCATGTTTTTTTTGTTTTTGTTTTTTTTAACCAAAGGTTGAAACTGTTTTCCTGCAAAGAGCATCACAGGGCAGATGTTCAATCTGTTTAATGGATTTGCTCCATGCCAGCTTTGTTCCAGAGCAAGTACATCCAGATGTAAAGTGGGTTTACACAAACCAAAGCAGACAAGACACCTGGGTGACTCTGCTTCAGTAAACTGCTGAGGCTGGTGCACCTGCCAGCTGCGTTTAGGGCTGCAGGCGAGACCGCGGATAGTATGAAATGCTAAAACACTGGAGTCTGTATACATCACAATGTAGCCGTTATACAGGTTCAGGCTTGTTTTTTTTACATTAAGGACCAAAATTAAACACTCAAGTGTTCATGCGCATAGATAAACACAGTGATGTATCTCATTGTCCAATTCTTACTGTAGGTTCGTGTTAATCCATCCCAATCTCCCTTTAAACAATCACAGTGGCCAGTTGACAGCACTGACCTGGCAGAGCCTTGGCCCACTTGACGGCGGAGATGACCTGTCGCCCGCCCAGTCTGTTGAGGGTGGTCATGAGGCGGGTGGATGTGTCTGGCAGGGTGCCGTCGTAGCCGGCGTATATAGTGTCGGGCTCAATCGCCTTCAGCAGGGACAACATTGTGGGGACGAGCTGTGGCATGCACTTGGGTAGAAGGGAGCGGGCCTCGATTGGCGGAGAGGGAAGCACCTCGGGTGGGTTGCTCTGCTGTTCGCCCTTTAAGCGATTCAGCTTCTTGGTTTTGCGAGCTTGAAAACATGAGTGGGCACGCCGGGAAAACGGTTTAGTTATAACATTTCAAAAAATTCAGATCAATCAAAAGATCTAACTTCTGCAGTTGGTGTCTTACCCTCCAGGTTCATGCCTGCCATCAGACACTTGCGGAAGCGGCATGCTGGGCAGTTCTTCCTTCGGATCTTGTCTATGATGCAGTCGTTTCTCCCGGCACACAGGTAATTATGCTGCCCTGAGGCGCCCAAACAGAAAGGATTAAGTACACCACTTTGGCAATAATTCTTTTAGAAATTAAAACTGAAAACTGTATTTTCATTTCAGTTAGTGTGCAACACATGTTATAAACCAATGTGTATATTGCAGGTGAATACTAAACAAATGGAGATTTTGTGGTTCCGGACCTTCCACTGCTCTCTTGAAGAAGACCTTGCAGCTGCCGCAGGTGAGAACACCGTAGTGGCAGCCCGACGCTTCGTCGGAGCACACCAGACAGATTTTATGAGTCCCGCTCTTTCCCGACGTTGACGTTGTCGTGGTTCCCCCGTCTTGTCTGGAGGTAGAACTGGAGGAAGAATGTGGAGACGGAGCAGAAAAAAATGACAGGAATGTTTTATTTCTGAAAAACCTATTTCACAGAAAGAGTGCCTGTAGAAATGAAACGGCACTTCAAAATTGCATTCAAAATCCCATGGATGCTCTCATAACGAGGCAACAGGACACCTTCAGTATGGCGGTTAGTTCAGCTGCAGTTCATATTTTCAGCTCAAATGTTGTACCGAAATAAAAACACTACACAAACAGACTTTACATGCATACATACACCACCGACAGAATGAATACAGTCCTTGTGGGTTTTTTTTTCCTCCTCCACATTTCAGTTTTTGGCTATGAAATTATGAGTCAAGAAAAGTAAGTCCCCTTGTGCCCGATTGAGCATCTAAGGCCTAAATTATCTTCAGCTCTGTGGTCAAATCTAAGACCCAGCAGTTGTCAAAAAAAAAAAAAAAAAAAGCCTGTCGTCCTTTGATTGAACCACAAACATTTCCAGACAGTCAACACTGGACTGAGATGCACTTTGCCAAAACAACCACTAGGGGACATCAGGCTTTGCTGCATCCATGCGCCAAAGGTCCACAACTCCTTTCCAACCCAGTGGCCAGAGGAGGAGCAGCAGCAACAATACCGTCCACACCTACAGGATATTGAGCTTGATATATGCAATAACTGTGTGCATGTCTGACGCCGCAATGAAAACAAACACTTTTGATGAGAGCTGCTCTAAGCCGTCGCTACATACACACACACACACACACACACACACACACACACACACTCCGGGCAGATTGGAGCAGGAGACCCGAGTTCACTCCAGTGTTATACAACAGGAGAAAATTAACATGAAGCAGGCCAGGCCATGGCAGTGAGTGGGCGTAGCAGGATGGGGAAAACCTGACTAAAGCATCAAAAGCTTCAAAGTCCAGAAGCCAGAAAAAAAAAAAAAAAAACATCAGAGGAGGCAGACTATCCATAACAGGACCGGGAGCGTTTTGAGCGCCACTGACAACACACTGAGGTTATTAAATCCGTCCATTAAGCACAACAGTGCGATAATAAGTGAGCTTTCATCTCCTGAGTGTTTCTGACCACATTGTCTCTTACAGCTCAGCAAAGCTTTCGCACCAAATCTTGTTTGCTTTTGGGATTGTAGATGCCACAAAGTGGAGCGCTCCCCTCCCTCCCCTGGAGTAGTTGGTGAAGGTGAAGCCCCCGGGGCAGGTTTACTCCAGAACACACCGCGACTGAATCTCCCAAAGCTGACATTTTTAATAATCGTTAATGTCACAAAAAGTTTCTTTTCTTTAAGAGAAAATCAGACCATTTTAAGCTTAGAATGACAAATTTCACCAAAGATTAAGTTTGAATCGTTTGAATAATCCGAGTAAAAGCAACATAATTGGAATGGAAGAACTCGGGGAATATGATTCATTTCTCTAACTTGATAGAATCTCAATCTACGTAGATCACTAGTCTGACATCAATCATGTATCTATAAGGCCACAAATATAGAGAAACGTTTGAAAGACAAACAGCTGGGATCTCGAGCAAGTACTGAAATAGATAGGAGATAAAGAAGATCTAACCACAGAAACAGCACCTTTCTACTATCCTACTTTTGGGGGGGGGGGGGCAGCAACTCAGCGTAACATGAAACCACGTGCCTGTATTTTGGTTCACCGTATATGACGACAGAAAGCAGGTTCGCCTCCCTGGCAAGCGAGTTCTGGGTCAAATGACAAACGTGTGAATATTTTGACATTATCTATAGATCACTTCAATACATATACTGTTAAGAGATATATTTTGGTTTGCACTCTGCGGCTGATAGCCGTTCTCAGCAGGAACTAAAAAAAAACAAAACAACCTTTAAATCCATACTAAACAGGACACAAAAAGTCAACGACATTCTGCCGTTTATGTTAGGAAGCAGCGATGGCTACACAAACTATTTTCAAATAAATGCTACCGTGTGCTTGCCGTACGTGTAAAAAACCTATTGTCTGCCAACATATTTGCCGTGGCAACTTTATAAGGTGCTAATACATTAATACTGCATGTGCAGCTTGTTCCGACATAAAACGACGCTTCACTGTGGCCTTAGTGGAACACACAAAGTGTGCAAATGTGCAAAAAGAATTCTAATGCAAGGAAGCGGCCATTAATAATCTTCATGATCAAAGCAGCAAACAGAAGGTATTAAAATCAAACATGCATTAGATCACTCCGAAATAGCACGGGGGCTCTTTGGTGGACTTGCAGACAGCTTTTGAAGTGAATTGACCAGTCAGTCTGAAACATCTTGCATCTCCACAGCTGTTCCGTCGGCTTGGGTGTGAGAGGTTATGGCTGTGGTGGGGCCCCACCACCTATTGTAGGGCTCTGTTATTATTGTACTTGAAGATACTTCTTTATGAATTGCCCATTGAACCATGGACGCCATTGTCAACATGTCACTATCAATTAAAGCCTTAGTCCCAGTGAGAAGTCTGGCAGTCTGAAAGATTTCAATATAAGTCTGGCCAGATGAAATATAGTCGATCCGACTGAGACTTGCAAAAAAAACCCAAAAAACAAACAAATCCCAAAACAAACTACAAGAAAATAAAATGTTGATACTGGTGGTGAAGCTTGTGATTTAATGGGTCCAAAGTGCTCTGGAGGTTAAAATACCCAACTTTAAGCTGTTCTAAATTACTGTGCGCCTTTATGTTCAGACTAATGAACTAATCTAAAGTTTAACTCATTCAACCTGGAAGTTTCGATCAGATGTCTTTCTGACAGATGAGTAATATATTATTTTGACATCTGAAACTTTTCCACATTACTGCACGGCTACGCAAACACACACATGCATGAAAGCTCATGAAACCCAGTAAGAAGGGTGTGGTGGCCAGCTGAGGGGGCGTAGAGCTTAATAAGCCCATAGTGATGATGATGATGATGATGATGTCAGTGGGTGTGTAAAGCTTTGTCCTTTACTGGCCTTGAGAGAAGGTGTCAGCAGGACAGCTTTACTGGAAGGCTTTAGGCTACTGGTTTAAATCCAATTACTGCAGCAGTCAGATGTTTACGACAACAAGTAAGGCTGAAATGAAGTCACAGCTCCGTGTTGCTTTCTGAAAACTGAGCTGATTACATTTAGACGACTGCAAATGTGTCTTCGGGATTCTCACTCGTGCGCGCACGGCGATATGCGGATACTGAATTTCCTCTTTCTGAAACCATCTGTTGAAGTGAGTGCTCACTATCAACAGGAAGTTCTTGCATTCCCTTTGAGTTTACTGTCGGTCAGGGCTCGACCGCAGCTCAAAGGCGGAGACGCACGCGGCGATGGGTCTTAACTTTATTGACAGCAGGGCTGAGGAGTGTGATCGATCACCTCGACTTTAAATGGGTAAATCCACGGCACACTTGCGATAATGCTGGTGGCCCAATGCCCTACTTCATTCATAATCCCCTTATAGACGCGAGTGTCACGAGTAGCTCAGCAAGCCCCTCTCCATATCCCTTATGTCTGTGTAATGTCAGACGAGTAGATATTAGACCTCAGGTCTTGCACTGTGCTTTTTTTTTTTTTTTTAACTCCATTATGTTCAGTTCATGTAAAGGTTGGCTACTAATACAGGTTTAACACTGGACCCACTTATGATCGTATCGAAAACTGAACTTGAGGGGAGCGCTTGAAGTGCTTGGGGAAGCGTTCCTTCCCCCGAGGTAAAAGCCACCAATATAAAGGGGAACTGGTCTGCACGCTCTGATTCACACTCACAAGCTGGACAACAGCACAGCGCCTATGAAGAAGTGGAGAAACTTTGGAGGTTTTTTTTTTTTTTTTAAACTCTGCTCCGGTTCTCTAAAAATATCTGCCTCATGTGCTCTCCAATAATAACAACAGCATATCTTTACAGATACTTAACAGTGGCGCAACATCTTCACTCATAAGCCATGCTGTCACGAAAAAATCAACACAATGGAGACAACGCACCGTTTGGTGGAGCCTCACGTCACCATCAAGTGTTTTTATAGCCATTATGCTCGTTCACTATAAAGGCCATTAACGAGACACGTGATTCTTTGGATGTCCCTCTGTGTGTCATTGTCTGCAAAGAGCCTCAGTCTTCATGCTGCATTGACAAACCTGTTTCAATAACAGCCACTCCACAGCCCAAAGCAGCAACTACTGCTAGGCTGCAAACACCAGAGGAGGAAAGCGAAGACAACTCATAGCTGAACATAAGCAAAACAACCCCAAAGGAGTTGAGTTTCCATACTAGTTTCCATAATAGGAGCCATTAGTAACTGTATGTGGAGGGGAGGTGGCTTCCTGGCCTGTAAAATGAATTGGGAGTCAGGCTGCTGCTACTGTGTGCATGACTGTAATACCTTTCACTGGATACTGCTGGAAGAGGGAGGGACCCTCTACTTAAAAGTTCGATTCTGCTGACTCAACAACTATAGAAAATCGGTGAGAAGAGCAACAACAGACAACTTTGTAGTGTCCTCCTAACCTCGATATGAAATGTTCTATGGGCTCAATCGGTGTGAAACGCAAATAAGAGTCAAACGCGGACGACCCGGAGCTGCAGTTACATGGGAGTGCAGTGATATCGTGAAAGCGATTGGAATGGCTGGCATTTGATCTGGTGCACTCACTCGGCGACAGATGTGGGGAGGCGGGAGGGAAAGTAGGTCAGAAGAGTGAGTGCTGCGCGGCAGCGCTCCGTGGTCCGCCTTCCTGCTTGCCACAGCGCTCATGACACACCCACACGCCACACATGTGCATACCTTAACACTCATGCATTATACACAAAGCTAAAAGACCCGTACACACAGTATCATAAAATGTGATTTACAGCCGCTGAAAGCTTCTGCTGACCGTCAAGGTCTCTTGGTTGCAGGAAGCCAATCAGAGGACGGAGGGAGGGAGGTAGCAACAGGGCTGGGGGGTGAGAAAGTGAGAGAGAGAAATACAGACAGACGGAGAGAGAGAGAGACTATAGCCTATTGAGATGAGGGGTGGAACAAGGCATGTCTGAGCATTAAATTGCAACTCCGACCAAAGATTACACTGAAAATACAAAGCCCAGGCTGAACGCCTGCATTCACACACAAAATGAAAGCTTTAACGAAATATATCCGTGCATATATAAATATAAATATATATAGCTATATATAAATGCACTTTAGACCATGAACTCCTCGTGTATCAAACCACAGCTGATACACATGACAGCTGTTAGAAACAGTAATTCACCTCAACACAGACAGTAATTCAGACCAACACCTCATACTGACGGCCTGGTAAAGTTAAACCTTTATCTGCATGATAAATACCCAGTTAGCCATTCAACAAGTTCTCTACAACGTCCTGCCAGCACTGCAGTCGTCCCACAAAACAAGCTCAAGGGCAAGATTCTTTAGAGCACCAGATAACCAATGCTAATGCTGAAAAGGTTTGCATATGTACATCTACGCATTTGTACACGCACACAAAGGTGTGTGTGAGCATGCGTGTAGATTTACATAAAGTTGGACAAGAGTCTATTTTTGAGTGGTTTCCCTTCTGAGCTTCATCCAGCAGTGACTCACGAGCAGTTTCCAAAGTAGACTTAGTATCCCCACACGTGAAATGTACCACCTCAGTGAGATCACAGCTTTGGCCCGGCAATGCGTATTTCAGTTTTTGTGCTGCACTGCAGACTACGAATCAGAAGGTCCAAGTTTCTGCCAATCTCTGCCCATTACATATCACTCAGCCATCGAATTGGCATTGTGTGTTTTAATTATTCATGGCTGTGCTCAAAATGTTCCTCGATTAGCTGGTTGGTCAATATAATATCAGAAAATAATCTAGAAAGTCCACAGCCGCACGTCAGTGTAAACATGCAGAAGGGAGAATGTGGCGTTTTTAGGACTTATGACATGGCACACAGGTTCAATGACAAAACACTGGAAAGGAGAAAAGCCCTCACAGTAAGGCAGAACCAAAACCAATAGTTGCACAAATGACAGCAAAAGTACACATATGTGTCAGTTGCATACGAGTGAGCTCATTTCTCAGGGACCCACTGCAGTGGGGTTTTAATTCAGCTCACCTGTAGTGCACCACGGTCCGTCAACAACAATAGAAATAAACTCCGTGGTTCGTTCTACTTGAATTACTGAAGTAATGTTATTCATGGTGAACCCATTTGTCGACACTAGAGGGCAAAACAATCAAGTTATAAAAGCGTCGCCACCGAAATTACTTTACGTGCTGAAAAAAAAAACCCCGATTGTTTTTGTGTAAAAAAATCCAATGATTGCAAACAAGCACTTCTTTGTCTGCATGAAAAAGCTGCTCTACTTCAAGCCCTCCTGCTATAAACAGTCCCCCAATCAAACTATGCTGTACAAGCCTCCCAGAAATGTCAGTAGCCCACAGCATATGCAGATTATAATCTCTATATTTACAGATAATTTCTTGTTTTGACAAGAGGTCAAAACAAAACTGAATGGGCTGGGCTAATCACGAGCAGAAGAGGAAATGCTCCACCAAAAATAAAGGTTACATAAGACGGGCCTGCCGAGGCTCTGTGTTATTTAATAGGGCATTTACATTTCACAGTTTGAACCTGGCCAACTGTCAAGAGTCGTCTTCAGTGCGAGTGCGTGTCGATCAGGTCCTGCTACGTGGTCAAACGAGCCGTCACATGACAGTGCGTATTTTTCCAAAACGAGAACAAAGCAAGAGCATTTCTCAAGGTGAAACATTCCTCCAAGTGCGTGTGCGCGTGTGCACGTTTGTGTATGTGGATGGGCTGGTTATGAGTGAAGCCATAAAACCAAGCAGGATGGTTAACTCGCGTTGTGTTAAAATAAGAAACAAGCTTTGCAAAAACGCGGGTCATGTGAGACACGTTAGGTGAAGTTACTGACTCGTATGCGCGTCGCACTACAGCTTGAGGAACTGCACTGGGGCCATGCAGCAGTCCCATATGGACACGGGGGGCTGTTTATGACCCAAAGAGCTATTTTGTGCCACTTTCCATGACATAAAATCTGTCTGGAGCTGGAAACCATCTTTAACCTTGGGATAACACACACACACACACACACACACACACACACACACACACACACACACACACACACACACACACACACACACACACACACACACACACACACACACACACACACACACACACACACACACACACACACACACACACACACACACACACACACACACACACACACACACACACACACACACACAGCTCCCTTCTTTTTGCTAAAAATAATTGATTGCTTCACATATCAAACATACAGATAAACCAACTGTCAGAAATGAAAGCAAATGAGACTGTACACATTAATTTAAATTGGTGACTCCAGACTGAGCTAACTAAGAGGGGTGTTTGGAAGGAAACGCAGTTGACCAATCTATTGAACCTTTTCTTCTTCCAAATAGGCTAAAAAAAGGTTTTTCAAAGTTTTAGGGAGTCACCTCAGGGAGCGGCAGCAGAAGCAGCGCCGTTGCGTGAGAAGAGGGAGGAGAGTTTAACGTGATTGAAACTGCCCGACAACCACAAAGCCAACACGGCGCAGAGTTCAACTAATTTAAACCCACTAAATGTCACACGCATAGAGCACTGCCCAAAAACCTTTTGCTCTCCCCTCTCGCACACAGCAAAAACAATTAGGCCTCACAGCTCATGCACATGCATAATCCCATGTTTAAACACACACACACACACACACACACACACACACACACACACACACACACACACACACACACACACACACACACACACACACACACACACACACACACACACACACACACACACACACACACACACACACACACACACACACACACACACACACACACACACACACACACCTCGACAGAACACAAACACAGTGATTAGAACCTCATATTGAACCAAGATGAGGCGCCTCATCCCGTGTCTCGACCCATCTGTTGCTGGTCACTAAGCAATGAGACAACTGACAGACAGTCGCGCAGACGGCACCGAGCATTACTCGCACAAATCCCAACCACATCAGTGCACTGGCTGACGTGCAAGCGCTCCTGCGTGCCAATCTTTGAGCTGATCACTCTCAGTCAGATACGGAATCAGACAGGCGTGAATGTAAAAGAGACAAACAAAAAACGCCTCTAAGACGGCCGTTTCTGTCACACCACTGTTCCCGATATGGCCCCGGGGCGTCATTCACAGCTGAAACCATAAAATCCGACGGGCCAGCAAAGTCATAACTGTACAAAAGACACTTTGTGGTGCCATGTGCTGTACAAGCACAGTGACTCTGTGCTCTCCTTCCTGTAAAAAGAGCTCACTTGTACTAAATCGCAACTTAAAATTCAAAATTCTGTGGAACGAGAACATCTGAAAGGTTGTTTTTTTTCCTTCCCCAGTCCTCCCATACAGAAGTAATTAAATTCTTACAATATAGCCGTGACCAATCAGTTAAGGCGACAAGTCATTCATCTGTATTGTTGAATTTACAGTCTCATCTGCTTCAAGTGCAGACGGTTTAGATCTGGGGTTTATATTTGGTGTGATGCAGCTGGAAGATATGCCTAAAAAATTTTTTTTTTTAAATACAAAACCCTCCAAAACTCTGAAACAGAGGAAAAAAGAAGAAGAAGCTAAAACTGGAAACTTAAATGGTAGTGAGATTTCACATCAATTATTTTGGAAATGATAACTGCTGATCACAAAGTGAAAGACGAAGAATACAAACAATAATGTTCAGTCGAGACAAAAACAATCAATTGTCTTGGATAAAAGTGGAATTCCCTTGGCTTTCAAACGGCATATCCTTTTTCCATGTCAGGCCTGTTTCTTGCTTACGTTGCCGCCACATCCTATAGAATCCGCAGCCCTGCCCCCCCAGGGTTAACAACCTCAAGGGTTAACAACCAGGCATTTTTGCCAGGGCCGAGGCTTGCTTTACTGCTATGGTAACCAACACCGCCAACCAACCCTGCGAGGAGCCGTTTTTTTGTTCAAGGCTTATCAAAACATCGAAGAGAGCCGCAGTTCCTGCAAACTCTCACCAGTGGACCAAAAATAGAGCGCTAATGCTATACCTGTTGTATTAACAAACCACAGCAAGAATGCCAGTGTGAGATAAGGAAATCCCCACTGGTGGTTAAATATAAAGGCTAAAATTAACTTTCGAGAATACAGCTTCAGTCCAGTAAAGATTTTTTACAACCAGATGTTCCAAAAAAAAAGAAAAAAGAAAAGAAAAAGAGAAAGAGCAGGGAGCTATACATTCAACAGAATACATACCGTTGTATTTTGCCTGTGCCGCCTAATAAAAAGCACAACCTAATGGAAACTGTAACTGAAACACGTTCAAGAAGTAAAATGTTTTCTCGAGCCAAGAAATCTAATGATCTCGGTTTTCATATTAACTCACAAAACTGCTTGCACACTCGAGTTCAATTAAATTTAACCCATTTCGGCGTGAGTGTCTTTAATTTGTTCACTTTAAAATGAATTGATCTATAGAGGAAAAATTCAATATTTACACCCGATACCAAGTTTGAATGTAGTTATGACGACCGTAGCCCCTCCTCACCAATGAGACCAATAAATGATCTCAGGAAACTGGTTGGCGGCCTCTAAGAATGAAGACGGCAGCCACATGTGGCCCATGGGAGACCAGCTGCTTATGTCTGTTAAGAATGATCTATTTCACATTAGGAGACCCTGTTTTGATTTGCCTCATTATCCATCATGAACACACAGATTTACAGTTTGTCCAGAATAAATCTGACGATATGAGATATGTGATGTGTGTGTGTGTGTGTGTGAGCTCATGAAGTCCAAAAGCCCGGACGGACACTGCTGATAACCACCTTTGTGCTACTTGTTAAGCTGATTTCCCAATGTCCACTTTTGTGAGACGCGATAGCTGAGTTGAGCTTTAAACAAAACAAATTAATCTAAGGTAGAAAAAAAAAAAAGAAAAGAAAGAAAAAAAAAGAAATTCTGTGCTGGTTCAAAATTTAGTGACTGACTAAAGCTCATATGCTGGATGTAGGTTTCTCATGTGTGAGGACTGTTTTCAAAATAGAAGAGCACTCCTGTTCTAAATAGGTGGGTCAGGTACATGAAGCCCCTCTCTTCTTCTGGGCCTTTGTTTACGGCTCTCGGGTTACAGGAGCCATCGGAGACGTTCCAGTTACAGCACTGAAACCATTTTCTAACACGCAAGGTTATGATGAGGTGAAGCACAAGGCGATGTAAACAATCAATTGGCTGTTTGAGTTGAAGAAAACGAGCAGCCAGTGAGAATCTGCGAGCCAAACACTGAACTGTGGCATCAGGCAAAACAGAACATAACATTTAGAAGTGTTTATTGTGAATGCTGGAAGGAGATCCAACATACAACCTTGAAATAATACTGCAATATTTATCATGCTTGAATATCCTGTCTATGATGAAACGTCACCCGAACTTTAAAAAGTTATATTTACTAAACGACCTTCAAACTTTTATTAAAATGTATCACTTTTTATTTGTAGACAACAGTATCTTGAAGTGAGATTGTAATAAATGAGCGTCGGGTTGTGTTTTTGTTATTAATAAATTACCTACATTACTTCAAGACAAAGTGCAATTTCAGAAGTTTCCTACAAGTCTGGCTCGCATCAATTCCATCATATGAATTATTGCCTTATTTTACATTGGGCCAACACTTCCTAAGTGATACTACGTGACATCCAAGCAAAGAGCATCGAATACCTAACGAACTCGACGTGAGCGGGTAAAACATAACTACTGCTTATGTTGCTCACCTGGTGAAGCTGGAGAAGGATGGAGAGCTTGAGAAAGGCTCATTTGCCCTGTGGATTGCAGAACTACCACCGACAGTCTGGTTTCGGTTCCAGGACCCACCGATGGTCATCACTGGGAGGCTGGCGACGGACTTCGGGTCCTTCTGCTGCTGAAGGTTGCTGTTTCTGACCCCAAAGTGGAAGCTCTGGCCCCCTGAGGTGCTCACCCCACAGATGGAGATCGGGTTAGCGCCTGGCATGTCTGTGGACGATGTGCCGCTAATTTGGCAGTAGCCTTGGACCTCAGACGTCTTCTCCTGTTTGATCACACCTGGAGTGCAGAGGTGAATGAAGCCCGTATCTTTTTCCTTTTTCACCAGCGCAGACAAAGTGGTGGTTGGGGTTAGGGAAGCAGAGGTGGACACGCTGGGGCTGGACTGTTCCGGGCTCGTCATGCTGCCGCTGCCATTAAGTGCAATGGAGGCCGCTGCGGGGGTGTTACTGCCCTCGATTACAGCGGGCTTCATGTCCCTTTCTGAGCTGCAATCCACCAGCAAAGAATCGTCTGCGAGAGTGGAGAGAAATGCATCATCCCCGACATAGAAGTCTGACGGGGAGCCAGTCAGGTCAAAGTCCTGAAGCAGGTCCAGAGTGTTGTCACTGAACAACTTCTGGCCCACATCCATATCTTTCCCAATTTGCTCAAAGGGATGATCCAAGTCAATGGGGTCCTGCTCTCCTTTATCCATGGAGAAGTCCTCTGTTTTCATGTGGAAGAAGTTAGGATCTGAGCCTCCAATCAGTGAATCCATGGAGGACTGGGTAATGTCTGTTATCGTGGCTTCCAACTGTGGCAAACTCTCGGCCCCAGGTTGGCATCCAAAAGAAGAAGAGGTCAGTGTCTGAGGCCTCTGATCTTTGGGCAGGCCCCTGGACTCTGTGATTTCGAGCCAAGAGCCTATGGTGGCAGTGACAGATGCAGAGGTGAGCTTTTCTGGAACGGGACTGTTGCTGAGGCCGTTGGGCACCTGTCCTGGCTGCATCAAGGGGCTCGGTGGAAGAACGACAGAGGTGGCAGAGGTGATGGACACGGCACTGTGAGGAGCCACTTTCAACAAACCTCCCTCCTCAGGGCTTTCGGTGTAGACCAGCTTGCTCAAATGGTCATCTCTTCTGAATATTATTTTCTTCACGCCACCTTTATCCATCTTTTGGAGAGGGAACAGAAATAAGAACAAGTGTTTAAATTCACAGATGTGACCAATAGACTTTCAAAAACACAGTGTGGCCCAATCTACAACTGTTGCCGCCACGCAGAAGAGAGATATCTATGGCAGGGGTCCTATTCCTGCCCCCCTGAGGGGAAAGGCATCATGAATGTATAATGTAGTCGGCGACAATGAAGTCACTATAAGATGTGGGACGAAGATGGATGGGATTGCAACTGAAACCAAACACAGATGTGGGCTAAATATTACAACAATCAAACACTTTGAGACAAACCCGTGATGTTATGACACATTGTTGGGTGTCTTACCATGACAAACATGTAATATAGTTATCATCATGTTACATTCGAGAAGTTTTCCTGCCAAGAATACACAAAGCCATCGGTTTTAGTCCATTTTTGAGCATATATGTGCATGTAAATACATTTGCCTTTTCTACCAGAGGTTAACAAGATGCAAGACAATGTGGAGATGCGGAGGTGTAACTAGTTAATCGTAACATGCACACAGAATCTGAATTAAAATATATCTAAGAAGCGATCCGTGCAATATTCTAAACGCTGATAATCAGTCTTGTTTTGCTCACGGAGAGGAGGGGCGGGCAGCATACAGAGAAAGAGTTAAAAAAAAAACCAAGTAAAAGGCGTTAGGATGTCATCATTACACGTGTTGGAAAGCTGGGGAAGCTGCAGTGCGATGCACTTTGCAGCTGGTGCTCCTGCAGGGTGCAGGTATTTCACAGTTAACGCAGAAAAAGAGTGAGGAAAGTTGTCCCTCTGAGCGCGCTTCCCAGTAAGCCACATTCAGGGGAGCAGGCTAACTGCGTTAGCTCTCACAGTTAGCAACTTGACAAATAAAACGCAGACAGTCGTGTGGAATGCAGGTACATTTTTGTCGTTGCAGTTGCTTCAGCTGACACCAAACATGGAATCTTCAACATATTAATGAGAGCAATGACGTATTTAGTTAATGCTGGCTTGGTGCTAACTGTTGGTACGCTAGTTAGCATTGTGGCTAACACTTAAAGCGGCTACGTGCTTTCATTTCGCTCTAATGCCGTTGACACTAATGTTAGCCTGTGAGCTAACACTTCATATAAATGCATTTTTTTTAAACCACCTAAACACATTTAATCGCAGCATTGTTTTACGGGAGTGGCAACACAGATGACCGGACCGGAATGAGAAGAAAACGACATATTTACCCTTGAAATGACTGGTTGCTGATATGTGTCCACAGGTCGTCTGTCAACATTGTTTTGGTAGAAAGTGGCAGTTCACAACACGCTGGCTGGCTCTCTAAACGTTGCTTCATCAGGGGTCGTATGTCGACGCTACATGTTTGGAATAGACGACGAAGCGCGCCGAGCCGAGTGCGTCCGCTCGGTTTGCTGTCTTTTACGGGTCCGAGCGAGCCGCGAGCCGTCATGCAAAACGTTAAAGTGGCTAAGCTATGGGGATTTGTAGCTAGCCATTAGGAAAGTAGGCGCTAACCTCCAGGAAAAACATTGCCTACAAAATGGAGAACCGGGGAAGGAGGCAGCCCCTATGGCCGACCTGTTTACAACATGCTGCCCTGCCCACTGCTGGCCGAGGCGGGGAATTGCAGTCAGGCAGCGCCGGGTCAGACTCGAGGAGGTGGATATATACTGATGTTTATGAATGAAACCTCTGCTGTCAACACAGAAATATACTCCTCTTTACCTCTGAAACCAATCAGAATGATATACACACATCCACACGCAACTATTAGAAATATACGAGAAGTGATACATTTCACACTGTATATCTTAGGGGAGAAGTGAAAGCAGCCACACAGAGACACGATTAACAACTAGCAACATACAAAATGGCAAATTTGAGATATGGAATGATCACAAATATTTATAAAATATTTCAAAAAGAGGCACAAATCCTACACCACAAACTGTAATCATAAAGCAGGGTTGTCAAACACATTTTAGCGCTGGTAGAGTGGATCATCTCTCAGTTGGAAGGTTGCAGGTTTGATTTTCTATCTGTCCACATGCTGAAGTGTCCTTGAGCAAGACCCTGAAACCCAACTGCTCTCAATAAATGGACGACAGTCGCCATTGTCAATGTGTGTGTGAATGGATGAATGTGATTAACAATGTAAAGTGCTTTGGGCATTGCTTATGTAGTCGGAAAGCTGTAGAACAACCACGGAAATGCGAACGCATCCATATAACTCACAAACTGAAACAGAAATCAATCCTCGAAAAGCACAAAGCAACCACAAAGAGACACAATTTTCTATGCAAATGGATACAAAAGAAACAAAGAGCTCAGGAAACTTGATGTTTTAGAATGACCTGGAGGGCTTGATGGATTTATGAAATGAAAACAGATACAAGGACCCAAAGGAATGAGGGGTTAACCCAACAGTTATATACATGGTACAGACAAGGCACAGGAAACCTCAAAAAAGGTCATTATGAAACAAAAAAGGATCAAACTGAATAACAAAACCACTGAGGATAAACACATGTTGAAAAGAGAGAAATGCACTCCTGTCGTGTCTTTCTGTTCAGTCAGAGGATTCGTCATGTGCCTCTCCTCACCATAATTCTGAGAGCATGTGTGATATTTAAATAATTAAAAACTTCAAGAATCTGGAAAAATAGAGGATTGCGTCCATATAGTTATCACTGTGGTGGCCAACATGACTACTTCAATACAACACAGACAAGATGAATACATTCATACTGCAACATGAGCTTCTTATAATACTGAAGAACTGCCAGATATCAAATGGTGAATGCATCTTGTAAAAAGTATCAGAAACACTCCATAATTTAATGAAGTGAGTTGACTCTAAATGAAATACATTTATCTTACAACGCCCAGGTGCTATTCTCATGACTGCAATCAAATAACCTAACGCATAACAGTAACTGCAAATTGAATGAATTCTTAACATTTTATCATTCAAAATACAGTGCTTTTTTAAAAATGTATCCAGGTTCACAAGAAAAAAAACCCCACCATTACCCCAAACAACACTGTCTAAAAACCGTAAAGAGACTTAGTGCTTTATCGCATGGAGCAAATGGTGTGTCAGCGTTTGTCTCTGCTTACAGGATTGTTCTTGCAGCTGCTCAGCGTGTTGTTGCACTGTGTTGCAGCTGTTAATGGGGCAGGAAAGAGACAGACAGCGTGAGGAATCGTGAAAGGACACTACCTTTACCCACAATGGAGTGTGACTGGCCTTCAGGACAGATTAAAGAACTGTAAAAAGGCAGGGCTGAATAATGCTACTTTGAAACATGATGATGTTTTAAAGAAAGAAGTCAAAAAGAAAGAACGCATATTGAGTCCAGTCAAAAAAACGTCATAGCAGGTCTCACTTATTGTAAGCCGATGTTTCTATCAACTCAGAGCAGGCGGGATTAAGTCAGTGGAGATGCTTCACGTCTTCTCTACACTGTCCATTGCTCTGGATGGGTGATACAAAATATTTGGACTCAATCACCTTCACTACCTGTACTGAATGTCATTCATTCGCATGTATCCTGTCTTCCCTTTTATATCCAGTGCAGGCCTCACCTCTCCTGGTTCCACCCGATAAGTATCATTTAACAGATAGTAAGTATCATTAACTAAAGTACAAGTATCATTTAACTAATATAATCAGATAATTTACACAAGTAACATAATTAAGTAACAATTAACATAAGTATCATTTAATTAAACATATGGTAGTGCAGCACTTTCTAGAGGCTAAAAAAAACACACAGTCATTGTTATTGACAGAGCTGCACTGGTAAAGAGTGAATTAACTCCTTATAATTATAGACATCAACCAAAAATGTAAACCTTTGGCTTCTAATTAGAATACATAAGGCCTAAATGAGTATCAGTAAATGTAGAGCAACTTCAAAAAGCCTTCATTTAAGAAAGATGTAGAAAACTATGGTGCTGTGAGTTGTCGTACAGAAGCCTGCAAACTAATACTCACACATTTGGCTCATATATCTGGAAATATGAGTGAATGGAAAGTGAGTGGGAGAAGAGGAAATAGGGAAAGGCTTTAATGTGTGTATAGGGATAACAACTCTGCAGAGAGGTTTGAACCGGTGTCAGTTGTTGCTCTCTTGGTCGACAAAGAGGTCCACATGTAATTTTTAATGACATGCACAATTACTGATTTCCACACCACAAGAACCAAACAAACTGTATAAATTAATCATTTAAGTTTTTAAATAGCAAGCCATTTCGGTGTTTGTAGTAAAGGAAAAAAACTAAACTACAGCCTATTTCAAAAGAATGTATTTTGCTTTCATGCAGTGTAAATGTATTTTCTTTTACTATCTTTTGCTCGAGCGGAAAGGCGAAAGCTGTGCAAACCCCACAGATGACATTTTAATGTTACAGCACATACAGATTTCTTACTTCATGGTCAGCTGGGAGCCATATTGTCCTACATTATTCATGCCAAAGTTACATGAAATTCAATCCTTACCAAAAGACACTGTCTGACCTGGGAGCTCTGCATGGAAACGAGGCACGAAAACTGGCTCTAATAGGAAGATGAGCAAGGTGAATAAAATATTTTAGTTTATAGCACATGTGGGAGGGGAATAATCCAAGAGCAAATTGTTGAGAATGCACTTCATGTACAAGCCCAAGACCAAATACTCAGCTGTTGTGTACGGCTATAAAATCACTTACCTGCAAAGTAAGAGACAACTACTTTTGTTATTCCCAATACAGCCTATCAGGGGACCTAAGGTCGCACTATCTACAAGACGCTACAATATCATTCACAATGTAAGAAGCAAAACCTCATATCGCAGCAACAGAGATCAGCATGCTCACTTTGGCTCTAAATCCCCACTGTTTGAATCCCACTCAGTCCCCCCACGGCTGCTTAGCAACCCCTCTCCAGCACAATATACTCTGAATTAGCAGAGTAAAGCGTGACCGCTGCCTCCTCAAAACGGCAAGTCAAGGGTTCTCTCCCATCATCAACGCCTTCGCGCCGCGCTACGGCGATAAAAGCCACTGATTTATCACAACACGACTTCAAAAGACACACGCGCGCGTACACACACACACACACACACACACGCACACACACACAATGCAATTGAAATACAAGAATGTGTGAAACATGGACAGGTGTTGGTTGGTGCAGGTGGCTGCATGTGGTCTGGTCAGTGGATTTTAGGGATTTCATACTTGATGTGTACAACAACCAGGTCCATAAGGATAAAAATACACTCCCCCCCCGCCCACTCACTCAAGTGATCATTATTATAGTGTTATTGCTATTTTTATTTGGCCTCCATGTTTATGTTTGATTCCCTTTAACACCAGCTTGTGACCTATATATGAAGCGTCATATATAGATGATGACATGTATTGTAAATCCTTGACTTAAGCTTTGCCATCTCACTTCAGTGGCATCAGGGGCTTCATCCGTTATCCTGATGTAATCTGAATGGCCACACTGTGTAACCCCTCCCCAAACTGCCATTGGTTCTTTGTGATACCGATCATTGTGTAGGATTGCACGTCCAACATAGAATTACAAAAAGACAATAGAAACTGAAAGACATTTGGACAGGATATGTAGGAATAGACTTAACACGTGCTTGATTTTAATTTGAGAATATTTTTGTAGGTAAAGATTTTCACAGTGGAAAACTGAAATATACTTTACATCGGGTGATAACTGCCAATAACAAAGAGGATGTTATATCATTTACTGAAAATCAAGATAAAGACATTAATATACAAGCTGAACAAATAAAATATGAGTTACAACTTTGTAACATGCACATGAAAGAGAGACATCATTTTTATTGTGTTGTGGGTACACCCTCAATGTTTAGCTCTCAGTATTCCCTGCACTGGACTCTGTCTCACTATCTCACTCAAACTGGAGTATTCACCCTGTGGTGTTTGCATTTCAGAGTGATGAATATTGCTGGTTTTCTGATGAATGTACTGAGCCAATAAAAACTAACAATATATACTTAATTCCAGAAGAAAGATAGTCAGTAGGATCAATCTCTCTTTGTTGAAAACTAATGGGAAAGCTCAAATTGATATATTATCTTTCATTACCTTCATAATTACCACCCGACCCAAACCAGAAGTTATTAATGGTCAGAAAGCTTTCTTTAAAAAAAAATACTGCTGCAGTTAGTGAACCAAGCAGCAGTGGCGTTTTAGATGGCTGAGATCTGTCCACGGTGCTGAAATCAGAATCAATTCATTCAGCTTCTATTCTGCTTCATAGAGCTTAGGGCTGCAGAGAGAATGGAGCTGTTCCCAGCTGACTATGGACAACGGCTGGATGGCTGGACGGCTGGGCGGTTGGATGGCTGGTCACCTGTCCATCGCCAGGCAAACAGACAACCACGCAAAAACACACAGTCACCAGCTTCAAATGCATGACTGTGAGAGGAAAGAAAGCCTCGGTAGAACATGCAAACCACACAAAAATAGGCCCCAAAATCTGGATTGGAACTGGGGATATTCTCACTGTGAGAGAAGAGACAAACCTCTACTCTTTGCAACCTTGAAATGGACATCCGGTCAATCAAATCAATAATCGAGGGATCAATTTTCATAGCATGCATGGAAGTGGGGTCTACATTCAATCACATGCAGCTGACCTTTTCTACTTCTACTGGCTGATGTCTGAGTGAGTTCATGTGGCACAGAAAGTGAGTTATGAGCTGTGGTGCTGTGTGGATCAACCAGCACGGCTCGCTGACACACAGCCGATGAGTTTTTGAGTAAGACTCTGGCACCTAACCCCTCACCCGTCTCCCGGGATAAGCACGTCAGCTAAAAGCGTTAAATGTAAATGTGAAAGCTTCTGTGAAGACTCAGAAGAGGGGATTAAAATCCGCAACACTGGGACGTTTCAAACTGCATTAGACCTGAATTCTCGTCGCCACGTCGCCCGTGGCTGGATCACAATTTCATGAAAAACTGCACGGATGTAGCCCCCCCTCCCCTCCATCATCATCATCATCATCATCAGTCCGCGGCGGTGACTGAAAATGTCATTTTCCTTTAAGATGATGTAAGACATTACTTCGCGGGCCGGGTTTTTCCCTCTCCGGTGCACAGCTTGGAGCAACATTATCTTAAACCTTCTGCCGGTCCAGCCGTTTCTGCACTCAGCAGTTTGGAGAGATGGGAGCGCACAGGAGTGCCGCTTCCACCCTGCTTTCTCAGAGCAACCTCGGGGCATGTGTCAATATCTCAAGAGTCAGGAGCGAAGCTGAGTCGCAGGAATCACAAAGTACCTGCAGATATCTTTTTTTTTTTTAGTTAATTTTGCACTTGTGTGTTTGGACCGGGAGCAAGGCGCAAACCCGACGAATCTTTTCACTGAAAACTTGAATAGAAATGTTTATTTTTCCCTCCTTTACTTTATTTGACGGTGGGACATTTATTTAGAGTGAAGTGAGGATTGTTTCTCTTCGAATTCACACAGATGAGACATCACAGTGGACGTGTGTAACATGATGCCTTTTTAAATAAAAAAAAAAAAAAAAATCGATTGAGTTCAAAAAGGATGCGCCACCGCGGGCAGGAACGTTTACGCACCGGGTTGAATGATATACTGTAGACACACCTTGGGACTGTTTGGTCATGAGACTGTGTGGATGCGCGGACTGCAGCTTGATTCAAGCCTGAGCTTCAAGGTCTGAGAGCATCGGCACCATGCAGCTACATCCCGCACCCTGAACTTCTATAAGGACGTTTTGCGCTCCACGACCGAGACTCGGATTTTGTGCAAGATCTGAAAAAGAAAAAGAAAACGAAAAAAGACAAAAATGGCATTGAGCGAAAACTGCAAAACGCAACCTGCAAAAGACCAAGGCTCGGTGCAGAACCCTCCGTCGGATGTTATTGAATTAAACGTGGGTGGGCAGGTGTATTACACTCGCATCGCTACTTTGACGAGCTTTCCCAATTCTCTCCTCGGGAAGCTGTTCTCCAACAAAAAGGGGTCTTCAAACGATTTGTCCCGGGACCTCAGAGGACGGTATTTTATCGACAGGGATGGCTTTCTGTTTCGATATGTATTGGATTACCTTAGAGACAAGCAAGTTGTCCTCCCTGACCACTTTCCCGAGAGGGGAAGGTTGAAAAGGGAGGCGGAATACTTCCAGCTGCCCGATCTAGCGAAACTTTTGTCTTCCGACGAGGGGAAACTCTTTCCAGATGACTTGTACTACAGCGATTTGGACGACATGTCCCAAGGCAGCGACCAGAGGTTTTATCCCTCTTACTCCATGGACAGGAGGTACGGCTACATCACGGTGGCTTTTAAAGGAGTCTGCGGCGCGGGAGGGAGAGAAACTCAAACTGATGCCAAAGCCAAAAAGTTACCCAGAATCTTCATCAGCAGCCGGATTGGCTTGGCGAAAGAGGTGTTTGGAGACGCCCTAAATGAGAACAGGGACACGGACAGACCACCGGACCGATACACTTGCAGGTTTTACCTGAAGTTCAGGCATCTGGAGAGGGCTTTTGACATGCTATCAGAGAGCGGCTTTCACATTGTGGCCTGCAATTCGTCCCTGACCGCGTCCCCGGCTGGTCATTACGCAGACGACAGGGTCTGGTCCAATTACGCACAGTACATCTTCTACCGTGAGTGAAGATCTCTTCCCGTTCTATACCCTTAGAAGTGATGGGAGTTAAGGTGAAGGCTTTTCGACTTTAGAGAACATCACAGTGCACACGACAGCTCAATAAAAAACAACAAAACGTATCCCTTACACAAACACATCCAGCCACCAACAACATCTTTTATGTCTCATAGAACACAGAAAGAGATGATTTTTTTTTCATTAAATAAGTGAAGGTGTCCAATGTGTAGTTTTACATAAAAAAAAAAAAGATTCGAATGTAATTTGTATTGAGAGATTTGAAGGTAAGCTATGGGAAGTGGGGTGTGTTTGATTGCACCACCAGGAGATATGGTCGGGTTGCCACATTATCCCCAATAAATCTTTGCAAACCTTGCGGTGGCTCACTTCAAACTTGTGCTTTGTGTCCAAGATAAGAGGCACACTTGCCCACGGACCCCAGGGGAGTTGAGTCACAATGCTGCTACACTTCAAGTACACATGCGTCATGCTTATACACGCCTTATTGCTCACATTCTGCCAGCCGCTGGGTTATGAATAATATAGCACCAGTGGGAAGGCAAAAAAAGACGTGAATGTTGCTCTTTTCTCTTGAAATAGCTTTCCTTTGATTGAGTTAAATACAAAGTTCCCGAGTCAGCAGACAACTTAATTAGATACAAGTATGGTTCATTCCTTGGCAGAGGGAGGAGCTGGGCCATATGGCCAATTAAAACGAATACTTAGTTCATTAATTTGAATGGCTCCTTTTAGATAAGCTGAAGAGAACCCAGTTGCTGGGTCAAGGTTGGAGATGCAAGAGGGGTGGCCTGAAGTAGACATGACATATGGTTGGTTATGATTTACCAGTAGCATTTCTAATATAGGGTAATTATTACAGAGGGTGTGCCTCGACCTGAGGAAAGAAAAAAAACATTCCTTCATGTAAGATTTTCCTGAGTCATTCAATGATGTGGAGTGCAGCATATGGTGTAGGTGTTCACCCCCCTTCCCCATTAATGCACATTGCCCAAGGACAAAGTCATGGGACAGTAAGGAAAGGATGAGAAGGTGGGAAGAGGCAGTGAAGGAAGTACCTGTGCTGCATGAGAGGAAAGATGCTGCAGAGTCAGAAGAGCACAGAGAGGGAAAGAGAGAAGAGAGAATTTTATGAAGCAAGCAGAAAGGAAGTGAAGAAAGGGGAGGCAGGCAGATGGAGGAGAGAGAGTGGGTGAGCAGGAGGGATGAAGGAGTAAAAGTTGCATGAGACCTGGCCATGGGGAGAAAGAACTGAGGCAGAAAGAAGCGAGAGGGAGCGGGCGCAAAAATAGATTAAAGTAAGGATCGGACAGGAAAGTTCATCGAGTCTGAGGGCGCGAACAGGGGGGGAAAATTGGGGTGGGGGTGGGGGTGGATGTGGTGGTAGTGGGTGGGTGGAGGTGGGGGGGGGTTTGACGGAAGAAGCGGAGAGAGAGTTTTAATTTTCATTAAAACCCTGAGCGCAAGGTGAGGCTGAAAGGAAATACACGTATAAATACATCACTTATGAGACAACGGCTTAGTCTGGATGATGGATAGACACATCATACGCAGACAGGCGTGAGAGCCCTTGGTTCACAGCAGCACAGTGGACTGCATCCACTTTCAAAACTAATACTGTAACCTGATTCTGAATATAGGACACTGGCTGGCCTAGGGCAGGTAGTCCTAAACAACGAATGCATGTCGACAAGTGCACCTTTGGGGGGCACGAAACAGATGTGCTTTATTGCTGTTTGTTGTTCTCCAGCAGAAGACTTCACTGCTCTCTTCATACCCATATGCAGGCTCATCTGGAGCAAGAATGGCAGGAGTGAGGCTGAGTTTGTTGAGAGTGTAAAAAGAGCAATCCAGCAGTAAACAAACTGAGAGACTGTCTTCCAGCCTGTCAGTTCCTTAGCATCAACAATGGAGCTCCTCTTCTTAAAAGCGTCAGTTGCTTTCTCCAGCTCCTCTGACTGTCAGCATTACTGTGGACCGCCGTTTTCAAAAATGCCCACGGTGGATATATTCATAGATTTCATGCTACATCTGTATAAACAGTCAGAGGACTCTTCCCCTTATCATGCAAAGACCCTTCTCTTAGCTGCCGTCATCCTCTCCTGCCCAGAGGACTGTATGTTGTTGGGTTTTTTTTGCAGACTAATACAAATGATACTCTGAGTAAAAGGGCACTCTCCTCATGAGGCCACAGTGTCTGAGCATCCATTAGGCACAAAATGTTTAGCACGAAACCACCATGATGAATAATTATCATGTAACCAATTTTTCCATATTTGCCTTTGAAATGAACAGCAGAGTGAGTATGAAATGAATCAAAAATGATAACATGTAAATGTTAGCGAGAATAGGACAGAGAGAAACAGATGGACAGAAAAATGGTCAGAAAATCCTGAGGATTAGAATCAATCCATTGTGATAAATGATACTATAAATCCAGGACAATATATATATAAGTATGACATTTTAAGTCACAAATATCCCTTGAGTTCAACATCAGGCTGGAGCCTTGCGTGTAAATTTAACATATTCTTCCTGTGCTTGGGTGAATTGGTCCAAGAATCACAAGACAGATCTGGTTGGTTACTTGGCATGTGTGAGCCCTGTGATGAACCCCTGGCCAGGGTGTATCATGCCGTTTGCCCAATGTCACTAAGAATAAGCAAGACCTTACGTAATTCAAACTTAAAAATGGGTAAAAGAAAGGTATGGAGGTATGTATTGGGGGTAGCCGATCCTGATGCAGCTATAGCTCTGCACATTTTAGGCGTGCCTGTAACAAGACTGTCACATTTCTTCAGACACAAGTTTGGATGGATTATTCCGAATGAATAGTTAATATTTTAGGATTCTTTTTCGCTCGAGTTTCATCTCACTTTGCTTCAAGATGGGCTCTTCTTTCATCTGTCTTGTCATCTGTCAAGCAAATAAAATGTAGGTCAATTAACATGCAAGAGATGTTTGGGTCTTGGATTGGCAGAGACAACATTATTTCTGTAGTGATTAACAACTCTAACCTCCCAGCTGGCGCTTGGGACCAGTCTCCTTATTGGTAATTATCTCTGGGGAAAGACGAGAGTGTTGGCTAATTAAAAAGCAATCTGTGATCTCAAAATAATTCCCCTGCTGTCCTCTGAGAGATAAATTGCAACCTATTTTGAAGATAGTTTAAAACTGTATAAGTCATGTTTGTTTCGGATCTCAGTTCATTGATGAAAAACGATTGATCATCTCAGGCTGCAAACATCAGAGTGCGCTCAGACTTTACTGCGCCCACATCACAGTAGCAGAGCAAATCATCACTGAACATTGGGATCGGTAAGATCAGAGCGTATTTCATCTCTCCTTCACTGAGAGAGCTTGCGCCAAGTCAAAATAGAAGACACGTAACGTTTAGATAGAGAATGATCTTGTCGGGTGTGCTCTATTAATATAAAGGTGCAGTCTTCA
Source organism: Blennius ocellaris (assembly GCF_963422515.1). Lineage (NCBI taxonomy): Eukaryota > Metazoa > Chordata > Actinopteri > Blenniiformes > Blenniidae > Blennius > Blennius ocellaris. The sequence continues at coordinate 11,449,028 of NC_137658.1, read as the reverse complement.
TTTGGGCTGTGAATGAGATGATGTGTGGACATAATGGCTCCTGAACTATGGCCACAAAGCGGCACAGAGAGACAGGAAAAGTAATCAATTGCCTGGGTGTAATAGAGTCACAGATTGGGCCGTCCCTGAGCTCCCACAGTGCCTGGCTGGAGTCTGGATGGATTGGCAATACCTACAAAAGATGGATGATGTTGCCATGAATAACTCATATTCATCTTAAAGAGCGCTTGGGTAGAAAAATGGTCCAAAACAAGGAGAGGTCGATGTTCTCGTGCCACACATATTCTCTCAATAGTAAATGTGAGTTTATTGAAAAGCTGCAGATACAAAAAGAAGACAAAAAGAAAAAGTTTTTGAGATTCAAATCCAATCCATCCATCCATCCATCCATGGATCCATGGATGGATGGAAATCCAATCCATTCAGCAGCAACAGTTTGTCATTGAAACCTGACAACCGTTTTCAGGACTGATTTCATTGCAGTTCCAGTTAAAAATAAATAAATAGAAAAAAATGCATGCACATGTGATAGGTTGTATAAACATAGCAGTTGCTTTTTCAGTACAATAAATCCACAAGAAAAAAAAAACATTTCACCAATATAATGCCCTCTCCTCTTTGATAATACACGTTGGAAAATATCAAATATCACAAAGATAATGACATGAAAACCACAAGCTTTGTGGCCCATCATTGAGGAATGGAAGTAAATTGTGTGATAGGTCTTAAAGGGGTGGAGGGGGAAAAAAAGCAATATAATGAAGATAATGAAAAAAATCTGCCATTATTTGAGCACTTTCAGATATTTTTGTGCCTTGTTATGCTATTTCTGCTCCGTGTAGCTGTGGGAGACCAGGTTTAACAGCCCTTGCTGTCTGACATCTAGCGCCTTAATGATCCCTCCAGAGACACTTAATGGATACTTGGATGCGAATCTCTTCACTGGACTGAGTATTATCTTGAGATGGGGGGCATCCCTTGTGTTAGTATGCATGAGGAGACCTTTCTAAAGTTAGAAACTGATGTGTTGTGTCTCTTATTTTAGGATGCATGGAAGAAGTAGCACTTTGACTGAGTTGATTAGGTTTGTCTCCAAAAATTTAAAAAAAGAAAAGCTTGATCCATGACCTCAATGCTCCATGCTCTCTCTTAGATGACAGTTTTTGAATAAAACTATTTTGACAGGACGAGAGACCAAACTCGCTCCTCTCCTTCTCTTTTGATCTCTTGAGGCATCATTGAGGTGATGACAAGAGCTCTGCACATACTTGAGACACCCTCATACTTTGTCTCAGGACTCGTCTTGCTTCATCAGTGCCTGTGCAGGGGAAGGGTGTGGTCCCGGGTCAGGGGACGGGCCCTCGGGGACAGAGGCCGATACAGACGTCTCAATCCGCCTGGGCTGGTTGTTCATCTCCCTGTCAGGGAGAGACTCTGTGGACAGCCACCTTCTGACTCGGGAAGGGATGTAACCCGCTTGTCATTAACAATCAGCCAGCGAAGTCGTCACTCTGCTCATGGAAAGCAGATAATGTGGTCTTTGAGAACCATAAGAGATGCTTAGTGTCCTTGAATTAGGTCATGAAACTTAGTTGCCCTGACTTATTTATCACAGGCTCTCTCTCTCAGCACTGCTACTGATAAGAGTTGGGTGAAGGTAATTAATATTGACAAATTTGAATGTATGCAGATATTAGAGACGCTATTATACCTGGCAAGGCGTTGCTGCAGCCATCATTTAGCCTGATCACAAACTGCTGAAGTGATACTTTTGCAGCAAATAACACTATCTTGGTGAAATGGATTTCCCTCTGCCTGTGAGGACGGTCACTGCCTTTGCAAGACAAGCCTTTTTTCCTGCTGCAAGGACACGCTGGCCTAATTTGTGAACTAACAAGCATGTAAACCACACTCCTCCCAAGGCAGTGGAAGAGTAAAAAAATATTTGTGCATGTGGATATAGTGTTGAAAAAAAAAAAAAAATCAGATCCAAGCTCAGAATGTCAGTTCAAATATGCATATTCAACCTGATAGTTGAAATGAGCCTTGATGCAGTCGCTGAATTAATCAAGGATCCACCTCTGTTTTTGGCTTAGTTCATAACAAATGTTGTGACTGAAGAATGTTATCACGATCGAGCTGTTCAGAAGCTGCAGCACTTCAACATAATTCATACTGTTCAGTCTCACAGGATTATGGTGTGCTCGAGTAAATAACAGACCGAAATGGAAGTGACTATTGTGTACATGTTTATTTCATAAATTCAGAAACTGAGTGTTTTTTTTTTGTCTTAATCAGACAGCTTGGGTTATAAATCACTGTCGAGTGTTCAAATCTTGTCATTCATTTAGATTGAGGGCACAGTTTGCATCAGTGCACATATTTTTCCCATTTCAGAAGCAGGCAGCTGTGGGTCACTGGAGTCTAAATATGAAATAAATCGCGGTGAGATCTCCTTGTTGTGTGCAATAACAACGTGAATTCGCAGAGTGATGAATCTCCCTGGTTCCCCTTTATTTATTTTTGCGCCTCTCGACTTTCAGTGCACGATTGTGCAGAGCCTCCCCGAGATTATGTGACTGAAGGATGGTGCTTCTCCAGCCAACGTAGTCGCCGTCATTAGACATCTCTGATGAGTCAGCTTGGGAGCACAAATAAAAAACAAACCCACTAATGTCTGGCAAGAAACCCAGTGACATTTTGCTTTGGAGATTGTCAGAGGACTGTGCCTTCAGTCTCAATTATGTCCTACTTTTGTACTATTTGGAGCCTTCAAAAGCTTATTTCAATTTATTGTGCGGATAGCCGATTCTCTATGAAGTGGACCTCTCTCAGCCGTGAGGACAAACATCGCTGCATTCATTTGAGGCCTGAGGATACCCCCGAGTGACACGCCTGCATGCCTCCATCCTCTGAGCAGAACTCGACTCCTCTGTGTTATTTATGAGTATTGCAGACACAGCCCGGGTCGGGTCTGAGGACCGGCCCTTGTCTTTTAATGTGGCTGGAATATGATCTTGTAGACAGGCCGTATAGATCTGAGAAAAACACATTACAATCAATGGCTTCCCTGAAAAGATACCAAAGTGTACTGTACACACCCACTTGTTTAAATGTACCAGAGAACGACTACGTTTCCTGACAGGGCTCTTAGCTGTTTCCTGTCTTGCTTCAGATCTGGACGCTACATTTGTTTTGTCCAAAAGTACAGTTTTGTTTTCGCATTGCAAGTGATTAGGCGGCAACCAACTTTCTCAATTAATTGTTGTCATGAAAACAACCTGGGTGCTTCGCTGCTTTAATACGATTCATCCTTCTGCACAGGCTGAACATTTTGTGTTGCCCTTATTGGGTGTTGGCTCGTTTCCTAAACGGGTTACCCCTCCGGACCACAGCATCCATCCATTTAGAGACAATGCTCAGCCTCTTCCTCTTGATCCTCCTTACTAAAGCGCTTGCGTCCATTTGCCTGGTGCTGCTCCTCTGCCGGATTCAGTGAGATTCATTTTCTGTGGGGGGAAATTGGTGCGCTGATTGGCCTCTTTACTCATGGATTAGCCATTAAAAAGCTGTTAGCCACTCTCTCACTATCAGCTCAATGCAATCATCGCACCAGAGATAAGGTCGTTATTACAGTCTGTGCAGAGAGGTTAAAACCCCCTTGAACTCTGTTCAGTTTATATTGGTGCATGCACTGGAAGGAGGTAATGGACAAATTATTGCTCCCTCTGAGATATGGTTGCTGTTGAGTCTATATCATAGCACCGGAAAAAGCTATTAAGAGCTTTGCGTCTATGAGTTTATTCCTCATGTACTGTTGTTTACATACTGTGTACACAGCCATTCGCAGCACAGAACATTTCTACCTGTTACTAGATCTCAATAAGATCCCAGTTCATGGCTATTTTTGGACATGAAAGATGGCTACTGTGTCTGCGTGAACACTCTACAAGCCAGCAGGCAGAACTGTACAGTATTTGTGCTCCGTAATTAGCTGTGTAGGAGGATGTGAGATGAGATGAGAAGAAGGTACGAAAGGGAAAGAAACAGACACAAAAATATTTTTCTTGTACCTGTTCACTGCTCATATAAAATTCCTGACATTATGAGAGATTGGGAAACCTCCAGGGTCAGCAGATACATCCATTCACTCTGATATTCGCCAACCTGACTCAGCCGAGATAACATATGCTTTGTGTTTACCGGCTTTTTCTCAGCTGTTGCCTGCCCAGAGGGATAAAGCATATTCCCCCAACTTATTTGAGTGAGTGATCTGAAAACACAAAAATAATACACAACCTTGTCGGCAGCCAGGTTACAGTTCCTAATAAGAAATTGTGACGGCAAAGCAGATTGCTTTGGCTCTGAGACAAGCTCTGCCTTGGGAAATGGGAAAGGTCTTTTCGGAGCCGTGCTGAGCGGCACTGAGCTCTGGGGTTCTCCTTATCAGAGGAAGCAATATGCACAGCCCACCAGCTTTTTGAGATTCAGCAATTAAATGTCAAACCCAATAACTCACATGTTCTTACAGCTGTGCCCCCCTAAATACCCACATGCACTCATCTGATCCTCGCTTTAAGATATCTGCATGACATTGAAACTGCTGTGTCGGCATTTGTCAGCGTTTGCTTGATCACGGTACCTGTTCATTTTGATTAAAACTGGAATCTGTCACCATCAGCCGGGGCATTAGCTCGCAGTGGTTTTTGCTGCAGAAAGGTAGACTTCACTGTGATAGAAAATGTACAGCTTGTGGCCAAATTCAACTGACAGATGTACTTGTGTGGGTTTTATATTGTAGGTGGGCCGTCTCGGTGGTCGTCCTCCCACTGTGACTGCTGCTGCAAAAGCCACAAAAGTGAACGCGAGGGGGAGAGCGGCACCTCCTTCAATGAGCTCTCCACATCCTGCTCCGAGACACAGTCCGAGGCCAGCTCCCCCCAGGGAACGGTGATCTGTGGCCCTGTGAGCCGCCACTCTAACATCCAGACCCTGGACCGCCCCATGCCCAAAGGACCAGTTCACATGCTGCAGCAGGCAGAGATGCGTCGCAAGACGGACATGCTGAGGGTCAGAACCTTTGGGGTTCGAGAGCGAGAGGCTGCAAAAAGGAAAGCAAACAAGGAGAAGATGACGCCAGAGCAGGAGCTGGAGAAATGCATCCAGGACTTCCGGCGCATTAGGATTCCTGATCGCTTTCCGGAGAGGAAGTACATGTGGCAATCAGAGCTCCTGAGAAAGTATCGCCTTTAAGTATGAAAGAGATAACAGAATAAAGAGACAGAGATGGTACAGCAGTATCATGCTGAAGAGTATGAAACTGCACAGGCAATACACAGCACCCTCTATGACACATACTGTACTCGAAAGAAAAAAAAGAGAAAAGAAATAATTGTTGGACATTTTTCTGCCAGGATGATTAGTGAAGCACACACAGTACAAGACACAGTACAAGACAGTGTGAGTAGTGGATTTGTGAAGTATGCACAGTGTTTGTGTGTGTGTGTGTGTGTGTGTGTGTGTGTGTGTGTGTGTGTGTGTGTGTGTGTGTGTGTGTGTGTGTGTGTGTGTGTGTGTGTGTGTGTGTGTGTGTGTGTGTGTGTGTGTGTGTGTGTGTGTGATATGCACATGTGTAAATCAGGTGATCCCTGTCGGGGCTTACTTATCATGTCACTGAGCTGAGACGCAGGTATAGTAAAGGCAACAATATGTCTAACAACAAAGCAACCTCAGGGGTACAGCATTGTTTCAGTTCCTCCACCTATCACATACTCCGTGTGCGTTTGCCCACAATAGCTGTTTTGTACCCAGATGGTGCGATGAAATATCACCAAATATTTCACAGATAACACATATAGGCCTACTTATAGTATGCTTTGAAAACAGCACTGCATGTCATTTCACCCTTAGCATAAATATGCAATATCAAGTTTCAATTCACTGTTTCGTGTGATGGGTAAAAATGATGTCTCATGACTGGGAGTAACGCAACTGAGGGGAGCACTGCCTAGATCTGTTTGCCATTGTAAAACTTTTCGTCTGATGTTGTCATTACGTGTTGGATAGATGATGTTGTGTAGGTAGAGTCTATGACAATGGATATTGGTCTAATCCTTGATTGTAAGTATGAGAAAAAAAAAGCCAATAAATGGGTTTGAATTATATTTAATTATTGTCTTCTCATCATCATTGATATTTAAATCTGAGGAAACATCCGCACTCGTGTCCGGTCTGGAAAGTTGTGTCATTGTTTTTGTTAGGCGGAAAGTGAACATGTTTGAGTATCATGTCATCTCGAATGTGATCAATAATTTGCATTGAAATCAGTAGTGAGGAATTACATATTTCTAATTAAAAGGTAAAAGACTTATTAAAAATTGTGTGAGCTTACTGCTCTGAACCATTTATAAAGTCTTATTTTACATATCACCAAACTCACGGTAAGCTTTAGCATTTGCTTTCATCCAAAGCTATCGACCTAATTTAAGAGCAGCTCTATTACTGTGGCACTGGGCTCCTTTTATTAAACTCAGCTCATGAAAAAAATTTTTTTCTGGTACATAGAATTAAATTCACACTCATACTGAAGGGAAACGTTAATTCACCCTTGTAAGTCCTGTCAGCTGTGTTAAAAAAGCTGGTAAAAATTAAGATTATTGATCATCTTACTACTTATTTACAGGTCTGTAGGGTACAATACATAAACACAGCTCATAGCTTGATAAAATGCCATTAGTGTTCATTTATTCTATTGTTTCTGTTTGGGAACGTGATGAAGTTAGTGTTTCATGAACTCCTGACAAAAAGAAAACTAACTTGTTTTGTGATCATTACATAAATATTTATCCAGTTCATTGGTATTAAATTGTGTGATGGGATTACCTGGAGTGGTGCAGAAACAGGAGCTATATCTTGGGCTCGGGGGAATACATTCCTCACAACTCCTGACTCTACTGTAAATATAATGTAGTATAACTGTATAATGCAGAATATATGAAGAACTACATGATTTAATAAAATCTCTCCAGGATGACATAAGTTATGCCTTTAATTGTTGATGGATCTCAACTGCAGTGAAGAAATACGGTTTAAATTAAAAATGATCAGAAAATTCCCCACTCTTTGAAATCACTCTTTGAGACCCCCGCTCCAGTCAAAGGTGACTTTCACGAGCTAAAACTGGCCTGAGCTGGAAACTAAACCAGGTTGCGTTGCATTGCACCCACCACCATCCCACTCCATTCACAACTGGCTTCGTTTAAAAAAAAAGAAAAGAAATGAAATTCCTTCTTGTTGACATTTTAATGTGTGCCTCATCCTCCCGAGATGATCTCAAGGAAAGAGGAGGAGAGCTATAGCATAGAAAGCACTATTTTTAGCCTGCAGTTTTCTGCAGTGTTCTCACATCGCATCGGTGAAGAGCAAGGCTTGGAGACTGTATCGCTGCAACCCCAAAAACAGCCCGAGCAATGATAGATGAAGACTTGCTTCTCTCTTGGGGCAGCGAGTGTCCTCCAACACAATTCCAGAGAAAACACTTTGTTAAGGACTGGTGAGTTTGCTGCATGCGCAGCAATTATTTGGGACAATAACCATATTGTAGGTATAATAAATACACTGCTCTAAGCTCTGACTGTTCCACCAGTGCAGACCGAAACACAGAGTCGTGGTCCATAAGGACATTAGCCTCCATCCATATGTTTCAGAAAATCTCAGGGCTTTAAAGCCTCCATTTAGCTCATTTAGAAGCTATTTCACTGGTCAAGGATATATACTCGCATGTGAATGGACTTCCGTACAAGAAGTACAGCAGATTCCTAATGCCCAAGTAAAACATAAAATAGCAAATCCCTGGAGGGAGCCTGTAATATAACGACTTTGTCAGGGTTATCATGGCTGTTCTTCCTCTCCTCCACTTTGCACCTGGACCCATATCTTTTCCTCTCAGTCACCGTTCAGCAGAAACTCGCCATGAAAACCTATCCAGTGCTCCTTTTTCCTGTCTTTGAAATCCAGATCCGCTTCGGATGACATTTCGCCTTGTGCACGCTGAATCCTAATACCGCAATGGAAAATCAAAGGATCTGTTTTTGCATATCAAATATACACAACATCACCGTGCAGCCTGACCTGGCCCGGCCCAGGTGACCTTGCTGGCCTATCCCACGGATCCACCTGAACACAATGGCGAACGCTCCGCTTTCCTTACAGATCAATAGCCTCAGATCCCGGCCCAGGCCTTCTAGTCTTTATCAGCGGTCGATAACCAACATCCTCCTCAAGGATGCAAAGTAACATTAAATCTTCAATCAGAAAACATCACTGCCACCACGAGCTGCCCTCAATTACCAGGCTGCGTTGCCTGCAGGCTTTGCATTACACGCAGCAGCTTTCTTCTTCATCATGAAACAGGTCTGACAGTAGTATTCCAACCCTTGTATTAGGAAATTAGTGGAAAAATCTCTATTTAAGACCAGGACAATTTTACTCGATTGTTTGATATTAGATAACCAAAGAGCTTCAGTAATTCACACGTGGAATTATAGCAGCATGATGTAAAAGCAGGAAAAAAAAAGGTTTTGATTTGTTATGCAGTGGATATGGAGATTAGGCTCGGCCAAATATGAGGTTTGGAAGAGGCTGTAATTCACTTCTCCCTCTTGCTATAAATCTGAGGAGATACAGTTGCAACATGGAGGATGTCTGGTGCTATGCATCAAGGCAGATGGAGGATCAGTTCTGACAAGCTTGTCATCTGGAACACGAAGATGAATTATGCAATTTTTCTTTCTTCTGAAAAAAACAAAAAAATAACAAAAAAAACAAAACAATACCAAAACAATCCAGACTCTTACCATTAGGGGTCTTGTTCCGTGCAGTATGTTTTCATCAATTCACTCATCTAATTTTAGATGTCTTGACGTCTCAGAGTTGTATAAACTCCAGGGGAAATGAATGGAAATCATGCCAGCTATCTGGTATACATCTTTCTTCTGAGATTCATGTCTGTTATTTTTATATTTCTTTATGATGATGGCAGGAATGGGTGCTCCTGGGATTGTGCCACAATGCACTCTGAATTTTCATGAAACCCCCCCCCCCCAAAAAAAAAAAACCAAGAGAAAATGTGCAAATTTGTGCATAGAGGCTCACTGGAAATCCTGGAGCTGCTTCAACTGGTTTGCCCAAATGATACATCCACTTATTGCATTTTTGTGTCAAGGATTATTTCTAAATAAGTGAAAAACATACACACTTTGGAGTCAGATTTTCTTATTAATGCCATTTGACTTATTATTTGTCAAGAAATGTATATTTCAGGGATTTTCATGATATAGCTAACGGGGTCAATTCTCCTTTTCAAGGCACACTATAGAGTGAACTGTGATTATACTAAACCTACATTCTGTGTGCGCCTGCAGGGACATGGTTAGAGAAATGGGAGCCAATTTACAGCTTGAGAGTACATTTGGGGTCTTACTCTGGCCTGATTCTGCCAAACAGAGTGTGCAGGAATAGCAGTGGAACAGATTACAAATGAATCCATGGGAAGAAGTGACAAAACGATGGTAAATGTCATGGCCATGACCCCAGAAAGAAAGTGGATCTGATACACCAAATGATAGGACTTCACTGATGACTATGCAAATGAGGAACACAAACTACAGGCTCACTCGAGGGTTTAAACCTTTGAGATAAATCGGCAAGCCGTCACCATCATCGTGAAAACAAAATAATAAGAATTACAAAAAAACAAAACATGCTCATGCTTTGGTTTCTTGTTACTTGTTGCCCTTTTTCCATCTTTAAATTTCATTTCAAAATAAATTTCTTTCCAGGTATGAATAAATAGAGAATGTTTACTTAAATTAGTCATAAACATGTGTGGTGACTTCAAATCGTGTAATGTCATTGGATTTCCAAACACTTATATAATACCCAAAATACCCACCAGGAAACAATTGTGAAAAGATTGGATGTTAATAGACTCCATGCAAGGGAAAATTATTTTCAGACGTGTTTGCATCAGAAGCCAAAATTCTTTCCAAAAACAGCGTCCCAGTTCCTGTGGGAAGCACCGAGGCTTCACAGAGAAGAGGCTTTATTTGAAACGGCTCAATACTGAGAAGAGCATGCGAAATAAAGCTGGACGAGATTCGAAGGGCTGATTTTAGTGCACCACAAACAAAGTCCTTTCCTCTCTTTTTCTCCAACGTTGTTGGAGAAAATCATTACCAGACAGTCCAACATGAGCTTGACCAGGCATGTCCAACTCGTGTACCATTAAAAATGGGTGTTTAGGAACACCCATTTTAAAGGTTATTGCAATTTTAAAGGTTAAAGGTTATTTGCAATTCTATAATTGACACCTTGCGACAAATCTTTATAATGTTAAAGCGTGGCTGGAAGTGTTTTATTGCATCGCTGCTCCACATCATATGGACACTAAAGTTTGAGCGACGCTGCGAATAGTTTGTCTGCAATTTAAATGAGCGTTGAATAAATAAAGTGTGAAGAACGCCGTATAATCAAATACAGTACAATTTTAAACGCGTGGGAAATATCACTGACCTGGCCTCTCTGAGGGCTCTTATATTTATGGATGTGCGTGTGAAAACCAAACCATGAAGAGCCTTCTGTCAGGCGAGGTCCTGAAGACTTCTGCATGCTGTATTTTCACCCATACAGCTCCACACACACACACACACACACACATGCTCCCGGACACACATATACACCCCAGTGACAGGTGTCTGTCAATACTGCTGACTTCAGCAGGCATTGAGTCCACTGTGAGTCTACTTTTGCACTTCTTCGGCGCCCGCTCGCCTCCCTCAGCCTGCTGCTCTGGCGCCAGCGTCGAGGTGCAGCGACGAGCACGCGATCATTAACCTCCTCAGACAACTACTGTCAGCATTACAGCTGTTATCTGTATTATCTGCGCGGGCTCCACTCGTTCTTGGATATTCCTCCAGCTCTCTCTCCCCCGTGGGATCCACTCAGCCTCCATCACTGCACAAAAAGCCAGCTCTGGATCCAGGGGAGGTAAGGATCCAGAGCCCCCCCCCCCCCCCCCCCCGATGAGACAACAATGTGAGGAGTCCGAAGTGGAAAAAAAGAGAAGAGGAAAGAGTGAACCATGTACCTACCTGCATGTTCATGTAGGCGTAGTGGGTGAGAAAATTGAGAAAAATGAGGGTGTGTTGAAGAAGCCACTCCACTGCATGTTATGAGGTCAGTGAAGTGAACTTGAAGCTCCGTGACACCAGTGCAGGTGTACTCAGTGCAATTCTTTTTTTTTTCTTCTTTTTTTTTAAACATTACTTCTTGGAGGATTTAAAGATGCTGATTTACGGCTAAAGTGTCTCCCACTTGTCATTTTCCCCCTCATTACCTTATCCCTTTCTCAAGGACTGCTCCAGAGAATATACAAGCTCAATTAAGCTGTTCTGACCGGAAATCCCATTGCTCATAAATCACCTCCAAGGGCTACTGATCAGCGCTGCCACCACAGCGTAAAACAGCACACCACTGTGTGCGCTGCAGGCCAGAGGCTATTATAAATCAAGGCAAGAGTGCAAAGTGTATTGCAGAGGATAAAATACTGTAGGACATCGTAACATAAATCTGAGAAATAATCAGTGATTGTCTGCGAGGCGTGATACCGGACAATGAATACAGCGGGACAGGTAAACAGTTGTGATGCGATGAAAGAATGGACGAGGACTAACTCACCTCAGGCTGAGCCTGCGGACTGATAATGAAATTATGACCAGACGTTTTCACACTTCTGTGAAAGATTTTGTTGGTAGTTTTCTGTTGATCCAGATTTTGTACGGTGAAAATATGCTGCACTCAGCTAACGTGCCGACCGATTAAATAATCAGTGCGGGAACATTGTCTTTATTCCTCCCAACAATCTTCCAGTGCAATGCAATTAGAACTGCATGCCCTAACCATACCTTGAGGTGCTGTTGCTTTATAAAACATCCTCAAATAGCTTCGGAGCACTTTTCCTCATGTGTCGTGGTTTTTGGAGTAGAAGTGAGATAAAGACTCTGTTGGCTGTTAATTTCTTGCATGCCTTTTAACAAGGGCCCGGGGAGAAGCTCCACTCTGAATACATTACAAAGCTATTACCGTATAACGAAAATAATCTCAGTATTAAATTTGAACATTCAATTTGACTCTGAGGCAATGGAGCATCTTTAATTAAAACAAATCCTTCGCATGATGTGTGCGAACGTCAACCTGAAAGAACGTATTGTCGGAGGTTCAGGGGGACTGATTCTCTTTTAAGTGATGAATTTCACTTCACGACTGGGAGTTGACCATCACGTAGCGCTCACTGAGCCAATAAAAGTCTGTCTCATTATGTCACAAGTCTTTGAATGTGATTAAATGGTAATCTGTTGTGAATGTGAAAGGGTGTGGGGGGGGGGGGGGGGGGGGGTGCACATCAGCACACCGAGGTCATGTTTTATTGCTCACATGCATTCTTATAGCAATTCTTATTAAATCGTATTATATTTTGTTTAGAATCACATGGTAGTATTCATCACATGTAGCACTGCTGGATGAGTGTGTGTGTGTGTGTGTGTGTGTGTGTGTGTGTGTGTGTGTGTCTTCTTTTTTGATGTGAATATTATAAAAAATGTTCTCACAAGACTGAATGCATGTTTGAAAGCACTCATGTTGCCCACAGAGAAGCAGATTAATCCTCCCAGAGATTAAATGTGGCACACAGATGGTGGGCATGTTGCGTCCACATCAGTTGACCCACTACCACTGCTCCGCGATTATAAACATCACATAAAACATAGTCCTACAGATTACCTAAAAGCATATCGGGCTTGAAAAGATGAAATTCAGGGAATATTCACTGCACATGAATGTTGGGACGTTTTCAGGAAAGGGCTACAGAGCTCATCTTCCTGGGTAAGATAATAATAACTCTCAGGTCAACAATAACAATGAAAATGGACATTAAGGAGGCTTTGGTGTGCTTATCTTAGCAGTGCCTGTTGAATAGAAATAAACAACCCATACTTATTGAAGAAGGTAAAATACTAGAAGTCTAGCTTTTCAGAATTGTATCCAAAAAACTCAGACTTGTCTTGCAGCGTTTTTAGATTTAGTTCATTCATTAATAATCTGCTGGGGAAAAAAACCTATCCATCCATCCACTTCATCTTGTTCTCCAATTGGTTGTGGGGCACTGGAGCAGAGTTCATCCTGGACCGGTCACCTCAGAGAGACAATCACACACACTCACATTTGAACCCGTGGGAGCGTCAGGGCCTCCTATCCACTTCACATGCATGTTTCTCAACTGTGAGAGGAAACCAGATTACCTAGAATGGCCCGACCTAGATTCAAACTCACGACTTTCTCACCACGATCCAAGAGCACTAACAAGTCCAATGGGAGCATTTATCAATATGATGTGATTTATTCACGCGCCGCACAGTTAGACGACTGTTGATTCCAAACCGTAAACAAGGGGAAACCAGGCGAAGGTATCCTGAAGGGGATAGTCCCAGGATGACATGGGACACACAAACAGACAGGAAAATCAAGTGCGCATCGACGGAGACGAGACAGGTGAGTATAAAAATTTAACAGGAAGAGACGATGACTTGATTAATGACATATGATCGTATTTTCTGGAAAGCTTAACTAATACCACAGATATCCTCTCTTATACAGTTTGGGCCGTTGTGTGTGGAGTTTGAATGTTTTTTTTTTCAATCCAGTTACAACAGTTATCTTTTCACTTTTGATTACCGAAAGGTTTGAATGCTACTTTGTAGTTCCTGTCCAGGGCGTGTCCTGCCTTCGCCCATAATCAGCTGTGATTGGCTCCAGTGCTGAGCGACCCTGATGTAGATACAACAGGACAGGAGATGATTGAATGTTATGTTGTCTGGTAAGTGGTTTCGAGTTCTTTTGCAACAATCTCTTTAATTTTTGACTGATTTATGAATGATTTGCCAAAGTTAATAGAGTGTCTCTGTGTCGGGCCAATGAACAGAGGTCGCGTGTGTGTGAAAGCATAAACAACATGGACCCCAGCAGATGCTTTTTGTCTTGTAGTACTGAAAGTGTTAAGACCGTCGCACTCTCATTAATCTCTATTGGCCTATGTCACCGCTCAGAAAGAAAGGCGAGATTACTCCCATTCCCGGCCTCAGATTCTCATTTAGCCACATGCTTCAAGCCATTATTCAACCATCAAAAGGAAAGCCACAAAACAAATGGTATTTACCTCAAAGACCATATTACTTCAGGGGAGGGGAGGACTATGAGGCAAGGAAGTCAGGATAAGGGAAGAGGAAGTGTTAGTGGAGAATTTGTAACTCAACGTGGAGCTGCAGCGCATTGACTCCCTCAGCAAGCGTCAGGCTGTCATCTGTCATCTAAGAACATGACACACAGCTCAAATGGGCTGGAGAAGGATTTGACACAGATGTCTGACATCGCCATCTAATCCTCCACTTCACTCTGCAAATGTTACTACGAGATGGAGTTGATTACCATGGCAACAAACTTAAAAATAATCCTGCACACCCCGAAAGCCGGAGTAATTGGGTTTGATTTTGATTGTGACATTAAATCACACCCTGCGTCTGCACCAAAGAATGACTGCTTCCAAATGAGTGTGATGTTAATTAGTCATCCACATGACGACGGCCTGCGGACTATCGCTGCTGAAAATCAAAGAGCTTACTCGTGTGGCTTTAACCTACAAGCTTCTTACACAGCTGAACCACGGCTTAGCCTCAAAAGTAACTGTGATTAAATCTGCACTACGGCGCTGCCCATCATTTGCCTCAAATATCAGCATCTGGACAGTCGTCTTTGAAGATGCGGGGTGGAGGTCCGGAAAGAGATAAAGTGAAATCAAAGTAAAATCCGAGAAAAGACGAGCATGTTCAGGTCAGGGTGCAGGCGAGAAGTGAAGCTAAGCTGTGTGAGAGTGTGTGTGTGTCTGTGGGGTTTAGGCGTTGGCCATGACTCGGGGACAGGTCCACTCTGATTAACCTTATATAAAGGAGACTTGACTGAGTTGGTGGCCGAGGCGTGCAAAAACAACATTACAACATGTGCAACACGTTTACAAAATATGAGACCAATTTACATTTTGGAAAACATTTTTACATATCACAAAACAAAATGACATTACCATAACACATTTACAAGTCCCGAAACACATTTACATTTCAGAAAACAAATGAAGAGAATGCCAAATACTTTTACGAACAGCGATACAAATTTACAAATA